>NW_026057577.1:37587470-37795302 GCF_023721935.1 Panthera uncia
ATGTGGATCCTGAGAAACTTAACAGGAACCCATGGGGGAGGGGAAGGAAAAAAAAAAAAAGAGGTTAGAGTGGGAGAGAGCCAAAGCATAAGAGACTCTTAAAAACTGAAAAACTGAGGGTTGATGGGGGGTGGGAGGGAGGGGAGGGTGGGTGATGGGTATTGAGGAGGGCACCTTTTGGGATGAGCACTGGGTGTTGTATGGAAACCAATTTGACAATAAATTTCATATATTAAAAAAAAAAAAGAAAAGAAAACAAACCATTCAGTGTGACCCTGTCCTGTACACATATATTCAATCATTCAACTAATGTTTCACTGAGTACCTGCTAAGTCAGGTCCTATGCTAAGTTCTAAAGATACAAAGAGATAATGGGTTCCTACTTGCAGGGACTATAAACTCAGACATTAATCAAGTAATTTTTAAGTGTGATGAATGATGCAAAGAATCAAAGGGAGGGAAATAAATGGGGGGAGGAGGGAATGATGTACAACTGACCTGGGAAAGAGGTCAGCGAATACCTTGTATGCCAAGATCACCCAGATGGATAGGAGTTATGTAGGTAAGCACGGAGAGAAGAGTGTTTTAGGGAGTGGAGGTAACATATACCAAAGTCTGACAGGTTGAGGAAGTGTAGTGTATCCACAGGACCGAAAGAATACTAGAGCTGGAGCTTAGAAAGTAAGACAGTAACCTGACACGCCAGGGAAGTGAGTGGGAGACAGGTCACTGAGGGCTTTATAAAGCATCCTGTATTCGTCAGGATGAACTAGGTTATGCTATGGTAATAAATAGCCCCAAACTGCCAGTGACTTAGCAAGGAAAAACTTACTTCTCGCCCACATTACATGTTTGGCACGGAACAGTGAGAAGCTGTGCTCACATAGTCACTCTAGAAACCCACACTGAGGCTGGGCCACCTTGTAGTTGCCATCTGGAGCACATGGACTTCCCCAGTCTTCATAGCAGGGGAGGAGTAAGGAGGATTGAGTTGTGCATCAGCAAATGCCTCAGCTCAAAACTGACACTTGTCACTCCACTCATGGCCCATGGGCCTGAACCAGTCCCCTAGCCCTTCCTGTCTTCAAGGCAGCTGAGAAGTACAGGGGAGCACGAGGAACATCTGATAAGTATGGTGGTCTGTGCCACATGGTAAGAAGTTTGGGCTTGATCCAGAAGTCAGTAGACACCACTGGAAGATTCTAAGGGACACAGTAACTCCATCAAACCTGGGTTTCTTTTTGTTGTTGTTGTATATTTATTTTTGAGAGAAAGACTGGGGGACGGGCAGAGAGAGAGGGAGACACAGAATCCGAAGCAGGCTCCAGGCTCTGAGCTGTCAGCACACAGCCTGACACGGGGCTCAAACTCACAGACCTCCAGACCATGACCTGAGCCAAAGTCAGATGCTTAACCCACTGAGCCACCCAGGTGCCCCCAGACTTGGATTTCTTAAAGTCTGCTCTTCCGGCTATAGTAAGAAGAATAATTTGAGGAGGAGAGAGGAAAAAGCAGGAAGACCAGTTAGGAGGCTGGCTCATGGCTCCGTTGGAAGATGACTGTGGCTTGGGCCGGGAAATTGGAAACAAGTAGACAGATTCAAACACCATTTAGGAGGTAGATCCACAGGGCTTGGAGGTTGACAAAAGTGAGGAACAGTGGAGAGGGAGTGGTCAAGAATGCATGCCCCACTTTCTGCTTTATGTGCCTAGGTTAGTGGTGGAGCCGCTACCAAAGAGGGACAATTACAGTGATGGGGAGACGGTGGTTAAATTTCCAAGGACAGAGATCAGCTACAATCAATACCAAATTGGATACATAGGAGGTGCTTACATTTTTGCATGTTAGAGCTTGCGTGGTCCCCTGCATAATTTCAAGAAGCTTCTCCATAGCTCTGGGAGGAAAAAAGCACCATTGATTTTATTACCCATTTTTGGTACTCTTTTTTCGAAAACTTCTGCATTTAATGATTATTCATTTGGACACTCTCCCCACCCCTTCACCTCTAAAATTAGTGATTACGAGAACCCTCAAGATTATCATCAAACTAGCCATTGCTTCGTTTGTTCTCCTAATTGCTAGGAGGGGAAAAAGATAATCAAGTGGTTGCTCTAATCTGGAAACCTGATTTTCAAAAATTACTTGAAATCTAAATTGAGCTTTTTAAAGCAGTACTTAAATTTTAACTCCAGTCATTTCATTAAGACTAGCACTTGCTAAGAACTCTTTAAACAAGTTTTGAATTATCAGTGCCATGCAAAGCAACTGAAAAAAAGGAAGGCTTTCTGGTAAGAGTGGCATGGGTTGGTTTTTTTTTTTCTTTTCTGCATAAACAGGATTTTTCTTGTTAATGCATCACTTGATTTATTGAATTACACCTGAATAAAAAGGTGGTAAAACAAATGCTGAGCTTATACCCATTCTTGTCAGGACTTCTCCAGTGAGGCCTGCCTGGGTTATGTGAACCTTGCTCAGCCCAATGAACCTCAAGGATATTGTTTCAAATGAGTGGGTACAAATTTGAGAGATGTGCAGTCTTTCCCCAACCGCGCTATTAATCACGTTGGCAGAACACAGGCAGACCAAGAGTCACACAAAGCCTTTTATCAGTGTTGCTGATGAAAACACTGAAGGTGTTGCTCACCAGGGGAAAAAGAACAATTAGGAAGCAGGAAAAAAAAATTAATTGATTTCATTCTAGCTGTGAATGACCATAAAGAACTTTACTCATTCAACTCAAAGAGTATATGTTGCCCTCTTACTAAATCAACAATGGAGGGATAGGTGCTCTGGGGAATGTAGACATTGTCCCGAGCCCACACTGCCATCAGAGCTTGCCGACACAACTTCTGTAACTTCCTAGGTAGTCTCCCTACTTCTACGCTGGTACTTCTGAATAAAAAAAAAATAAAAACAAATACAGAAAAGTCTAAACTTTTCTGTATTTGTTTTTATTTGCATATGGCAAAATTTACTCTTTTTGGGTCCACTTCTATACATTTTGGTAAATGCATCCAGTATACCCACACGACCATCAAGATATAGAATAGTTCCAGGGTGCCTGAGTGGTTCAGTCGGTTAAGCGTCCAACTTCAGCTCAGGTCATGGTCTCACACAATTCATGAGTTGAGCCCCGAATTGGGCTGTCTGCTGTCAGTGCGGAACCTGCTTTGGATCCGCTCTGTCTCCCTGTCTCTCTCTGCACCCCACCTCTCTCAAAAATAAATAAACATTAAAAAAAAAGATCTAGAATAGTTCCAACATCCCCAAAAGGTGCAACAACATGCTGACTCTTTGTAGTCAGCCCCTTCCTGACTCCCAATAGCAGGCAATCACTGATCTGGTTTCTGCTCCTATAGTTTTCCTTTTCCTGAATGTCATAGCAATGGAATCCTGCAAAATGTAGCCTTGGAGTCTGGCGTCTTTCACTTAGCACAAAGCATTGGAGATCCATCCATGTAGTTAGGTATATCAGCAGCTCTTCCCGTTTAATTGCTAAGCCGCATTCCACTGCATGGATGTGCCAGAGTCTGTTTGTCCGTGCACCAGGTGAAAGACAATGCGTTGTTTCTAGTTGTCGGCAGCTACAAGTGAAGCTACCATAAACATTTGCATACCGATTTTTGAGCAGGCATAAGTTTTCCTGTCTCTTCAGTAATTACCTAGGAGTGAGATGGCTGGGTCAGATGCCAAGTGTGGGTTTAGCTTTGTAAGAAACTGCCAAAGCAAAGCATGAGCTTTTAAAAGCAGAAATCAGATTGTGTCACTTCTCTACCTAATCCTGACAAAGGCTTCCTTTACACTTAGAATAAACTTGAGCCTCCCCGGACCTTTGTGACCCTGCCCCTGCCTGTCTCTGTGGTCTCTTTACCACCTGCTCCTCACTCCATTCCAGCTTCTGTTTCTTGCTTTTTTCTCAGACTGTTTTTCCCCCTCCTTAGGATCTTTTTACTTGATTATAATCCCTCTGCCTGGCATGTTCTTACCCCCATCTTCACACAGCTGGTTCCTTCTTGTCATCTGTGTCTCGGTTAAATGCCACCTTCTCAGGGGACTTCCTTGACCCACCCCCCCCATCTAAAGTAGGTGCCTCCCCCAACCCGTCTTTATCACGTCAAAGCACTTACTTCTGTCTGATATTTTCTTGTTTGGTTGTCTGTTTCCTGGCTGTGCCATTTATAAGTCACCCCTTCGGGCCACAGCCCTTTTATCTTTAAAGTGGGCATAATAGGGGCACCTGGGTGGCTCAGTCAGTTAAGCATCTGACTTCAGCCATGCTCATGATTTCATGGTCTGTGAGTTCAAGCTCTGCGTTGGGCTCTGTGCTGATAGCTCAGAGCCTGGAGCCTGACTCAGATTCTGTGTCTTCCTCTATCTCTGCCCCTCCCCAACTTGTGCTCTCTCTGTCTCTCTCTCTCAAAGATAAACATACACACATACATACATACATACATACATACATACATACATAAGATGGACATAATAGGGGCACCTGGGTGGCTCATTAAGTTAAGTGTCCAACTTCAGCTCAGATCATGATCTCACAGCTTGTAAGTTCGAGCCCCCCATCAGCCTCTGAGTGGGCTCTGTACTGGCAGCTCGGAGCCTGGAGCCTGCTTCAGATTCTGTGTCTCCATTTCTCTCTCTGCCCCTCCCCCACTCATGCTCTGTCTCTCTCTCCTTCAAAAATAAATAAATATTTTTAAAAAATTTTTAAATAAATAAAATAAACTGGACATAGTAATGCCCCCTCCCCTACTCAATGATTCTTTTTCACAGTATTACAAGCTTTGTGAGGTAGAAATTGTATCTTCTTTAAAAACTTTCTACCTTGGGGGACGCCTGGGGTGGCTCAGTCAGTTGAACATCTGACTTAGGCTCAGGTCATGATCTCATGGTTTGTGAGTTTAAGCCCACATGGGGCCGGCTGCTGTCAGCACACAGCCCACTTTGGATCCTCTGTCCCTTTCTCTCTGCCCCTCCCCTCCCCTTCTCTTTCCCTCTCTCTCAAAAATGAATAAACATTTAAAAATAAAATTTTCTATCTTGGCTATGTTAATCATCTGCATATTGTCATTAAAACGTTCTTAAATGGGCAAATTCCCTTTTATCTTTATAGTTGAATCTGTAAAGTGGAATGAGACACATGGCTTTGGAGGACAACTCTGTCCATGTATTCCAGCCTTCCAAAGGAATTGAACCCAAAATGTAACACAGCTGGTGGCTGTGCTAGACCTAGCTGGTACTAGATTGTCAGAGCTGGCTTTTATATTTTCAGGAATTTTGCTAGCTAGTTGTTAAACCATTGGTAGGTATTTGCACCGTAGAAATTGGGAAACTCTACAAATCAGGGCTTGCACTTACGTTTTTTCTTTTCTTTTCTTTCTCCATACACCAGCATATTAGAGACTAAGAGGCATGGAACAAGAGAGAAATGTGAGGAGTTAAAAGTGTTTAAAGAAAGTAGTAAAAGTAGCATAAAGATTCAAAGTCCCAAATACATTTACATTATGGTTCAAATGCTTATAAGATGAGAAAACCTGACCAAGTCCATCCATGTGTGATTCCACAAGCACTCACTGAGCATCCGCTGTGGGACAGGGCCGAGACGAACATGTATGAGCTCGCTGCCATCAGGTAGCTAACAGTCCAGTGGGGGAAGGAAATGATTGCAGTGTATTGTATAAAGTGCCATGGTGGAAAAGTATAGAAGCTGCAGCCCACGCAGTGGCATTCAGGAGTGGCTGAAGGAGGAAAAGGGGAGGGTGTGCCTGGGAGAAATGGGTAAAGGAAGAGTGCTCCCGATCAGGGAAGAGTATCATGACTTATTTTTAACCCCTGGAGACCTCAGTGAGGAAGGAGAGCAATATCTACTTTGCAAGAGACTTGTCGAAATTTCTTGATGCAGCCAAGTAGCTGGGACATATCGATAAAAGGAGGAAGCTGACCAAAGAGTGATGGCTGAGGTGGTGGCATCCGAACTCGCTTCAGACTAGCCTGGGTAGGACTTAGCTGCTCACACCAGATCAGGAAGACTAACCTCTCATGGACCTTCTGTGTTTTCAGCCCAACCTCACTGCAAGACACCTCCTAGAGAAGAACAAAGGCCGTCATTCGGTCCGCACAAAAAACCTGTCTCTGGTACCCTCATCCTCCCGAGGCAAAGCAACCACCACGTCCACCCTCCGCAGGGGCCCTGGGTCCAGGAGGAAGGGGCCCGGGCAGTTCTCCATCACAACAGCTTTGAACACTCTCAACAGGATGGTCCATTCTCCCTCGGGGCGCCATATGGTGGAGATCAGCACCCCAGTGCTCATCAGCTCCAGCAACCCCTCTGTGATCACCCAGCACATGGAAAAAGGAGATGTTCCTCCCAGCTCTGTGGGGCAGGTAGGAAACAAACCCCTGGGATAAGGGCACCTTGGAGTCAGGCAGGTGATGCACACCATGTCATAAACAGTATTGGATATTTAGTACCTGCTGAGCATCCATAATGCGCTAATAACAACTAATGTGTATATTATATGTCAGAGCTGTAGACACAGGATTCCATGTCATCCTTGAACCAGCCTCTTGAGTTAGGTACTATTACTGTTCTCCCCATTTTATAGATAAGAAAACTGAGGCCAAGAGGAGTTAAACAACTTGCGAGATCTTCACAGACACTGTGCTTTCCCATGCTGAAAGCCATGACATAGTTCCAGTCCCATAAAGAACTTCTCTCCCAGGAGACAATAGCACCCATTTCCTAGAGAGAGTTTTGGCATCATGATTAGAGATTCACTGTTCCATTCTATCCTCTGACAATGTCTTAGGCATCATGTGGAAAGGAAGGAAAAGAGGGAAAGAGAAATTGTGGGTTACTGGGTGTTTTTAGGACTGGCTACATAATTTGCAGGGCCCAGTGAAATGTGAAAATGCAGGCCCCTTGCTCAAAAATGACTAAGAATTTCAAGGGGCCCCTGGGTGGCTCAGTTGGTTGAGGGTCCGACTTCAGCTCAGGTCATGGTCTTTCTGTTCGAGAGTTCGAGCCCCACGTCAGGCTCTGTGCTAACAAACAGCTCGGAGCCTGGAGCCTGCTTCACATTCTGTATCTCTCTCTCTCTCTCTCCCCCTCCCCTGCTCATGCTCTGCCTCTCTCTGTCTCTCAAAAATAAATAAATGTTAAAAAAAAAATTTTAAGAATTTTGATACATCAACAGCAGAGCATTAAACCGAGTGAAGAGCCCTTCTCAATACAGAGCCCCATGTGACTATACGTGTCACATGGACACACACACACACACACACACACACACACACACACACACACAAAGCCAGCCCTGCGTGTTTTTATATGGAGTACCTAATAAGATAATACAGGAAAGTGCTCAGTGCCAGTGCTTGGCACATGCTAAGCCCCCAGTAAGCATTAGCTGTTAATACTATTATTATTCAGCCCAATCACTGAATTGCCAAATGAAGAGAGATACACCAAGGGGCAATTGTGGCAATCCAGAAACAGAAGTACTTCTAACAGCATGTGGCTATTTAGGTTGGAGGGTACTTTGAAAGATAAAGGACTGGAGGTATGAGGCAAAGTAATTAAGAACAACTGCATGTTGGGGATTCTGCTGAAAACACTCTTTGGAACCGGGCAGGTGGCAGCTTGAAAGGACAAACTTCAACTTGCACTGATGTATTTTTTTTAAAGCTGTAAATCTTGTTTTTAAACATGAATCTCTACCTTGGGATTAAAGGACTTAATTGGACTCTAATCCCTTTTTAACAAGACAAGGAGGAGGAGAAAGTCAAGGGCTTCTCAAAGACCTGCATGCTGGTCGAAAATGAAAACAATCACCATCAACAACATTTTCTATCTCATACCACTGTCTGGATCTCCAAGAGGCTGATTCTTCACGTGCCTCAGCCCACCACCTGCACTACATGCCCACACACACACACACACACACGCACACACACATACACATTTTCCCCTCCACATACTCTCTCCTTACATAAAAAACTATAACGTTCCCTTCCTACACACACATTCCAAATGCTTTTTTACAAGTACATACACGCTTTGTGCTCAGAGTTCTCCCTCCACCACACACACGCACACACACACACACACACACACACTCTCTCTCTCTAAAATGAGGGGCCTAGTGACTCACAATTAAGCCAAAGACTAACAGAATTTTTCTAAAGCCGTTTTTATATATAGAGAGAGATAGGTAGATATTTATAAAGTACAGCCCACACTCAGAAGATCTAAGCAACCTCACTCAGCTGTAAGTTGGTTTCCCAAGAGATTTAGCCAAGAGTCATTTTTCATGTGCCTTTTAAATTCTTTCCAGTCATTTACCTCATCCATAGAGAGGCTAGAGCAGAGTGGAGAATCCTAGTAGGATTTAAAGTAAATAGTATTTTTTTTAATTTAATTAAAAAATATAAAGTAAAATAGTGTTTCTTCCTAGTTTTCACAGAGGTGAGAATTCCAAAATTTGGCATTTGCGTATCCTATTCCCAGGGAACCTTTGCACGGTATTGATAATAGCCTTTTCTCAATTCAGATGGCCGTGGATTTTAAGTGTTTCTACATGTTTGCCCAAGTGTTGTCAAAAATGCTCTTAAAATACTTCATTTACAAGCTACATCTAAAGATGGGTAAAACATTGAGCAAATGACAAGTTCTTTTGCTTCCTTTTTCCTCTAACATCCTTGAGAGCTGAGGTTGGATCTAACTTTTCAGGTTTCCCCTCTATTCCCCATCCCAGCACGCTGCACAGTGTCTACTCTGTAATAGGCACTCAGTAAATGAGGAAATCAAGACTTTTGACTTAAACATCTGGGCAGATAGTGGTGATGTATACTCAGACAGGAAAGCCTAGAGGAGGAATAATTTCCTGTAGAGATCTCACAGGTCAGTGTAACTTTTTCAACCAATAAACATCTGTTGGGTGCTTACAGTGTGCTCGTAACCATAGTGAGTACTGGGGATTCTACTACCAAAACAACAGGAACAATAGTCATCTTGAACACTTACTGAGACTAATATGATTGATGGATAGAGAAATAGAGAGATAGGATGATATACTCTGATAGCAAAGTCTTTATTTGCTAGTCTCCTAAGTCCCGCCCTCTATCCTGAAAGATGATAAGAGCCTTTGTAAGGGAGATATTATCACTACTTTAGGTAGTTACTAAAGTACTTTAGTACTTCACTACTTTAAGGTAATTAAGCCGCCCCCCCAAAAAAATAGTTTTTCCGTAGTTCACGTAATTAGTAAACAATCAGAGTCTGGATTAACCCTAGAATTGTGTGATGCTGGAACATACGCTCTTGTCACTACACTATGCCATCAACAGAGACCTCATCAAGCAACAGTGTTATGTCAGTGCAGTTCATATCGGGTGTCTGTAGCCTCTATTCTTTCAGACTTGTCACCTGACTCCCTTTAGACGCCGAGGCCCTCCAGCATTCTCTTCCCTGCCCACCCCCTTCTCCAGTAAAGAATTTGCCCTAAGTCTTTTACATCTAAACGTTTTTGTTTACTATCATTTTGTTCCTTTATGAACTACCAACTGTGTCCAGCCATTGTGTATGCTGCTGAGGTACCAAGAGTAAATTCTCACCATCAAGGAACGCCCTCTGGCAGGGACACAAAAAATAAATGACTGCCTATAGTGGAGTGAGGGCTTCCTAACATGGCTTGAGGACCTGCTGGCACCCGCACTGACTTAAGCAGTACAGAGACTCAGAATTTACCAACACAGAACTGTAGACTGAGAAAGTCATTTCCTTTCCAATTTTCCCCAAGCCCATTGATGATATCGAGAAGGTCCCAATTTGGTACTGACACTTGACAGTCTGCCTTGACACTTGCTCTAAGGAAGAGAGAGCAAGACCTGGGGCCCAGGGCTTCTGGCAAGTTCTTGCCCATCTCTGAACTGAACAACACTGTATGTTTTTATTATGTGGTCTGATGGTTATCTTCCATATAAGTGGTATCAGTTTTATGTTCAGAGCGGTATATGAAAAGAGAAGCCAGAGTAAGGAATTTTGTTTTCCTGTTGTCTTTGTGTCTTCTCACCTGTGGGAAACCACCTGACACATTTGGCTAGAACATCAGGAAATGGCCTCAAAGATGAACTTTGCACTAAATACAACTGTACTCGTAAATAATTCAGGATTAGACCTGAAGAGGCTGAGTAGATTCCCTGGGAAATTGTGGTGAGAAGGTTAAGTAGGAAGATTGGAACTCATGTAGTTGGCCTCTGGGAGAGTCCTGAAGATGATCTCTCGAGGTCTACACTGAGAAGGGACGCCTTAGAAGGAGTAAGTCAAGTGCATGGGGCACGCATTAGAAAGATGTCCTTGAGCAGTTGAAGTCACAACTGCCAGGCCCACCCTAGAGATTCTAAAATTCACTTGTTCACGATGTGGAGGCTGCCTGCCCACTGTCTCCCACACTCACAGAACAATGAGGCATTCTTGTTTTCTCTAATGCTGGGCTTCCTAAGAGGTTCTGCTCCCTCAGTATACCCCCTATCTCCTACCCTCACCTGCCACCCCCCTACTAATCCCCTAAACCCCCGCCTTCAGCCTGCCCCTCCTCCTGTATCACAGATGCAGGTTAGTGGAACTGCTAAACAACTAGAAAGCCTGTCATCATTCCAGAGTTTTGTCTTTCCCTCACCTCTTACATCAGTTAGTCAGCAAGCTCATTTTCCCACCCGAATTGTCATGGGTTCTGTCCATTCCATCCCAGTGCCTTACTTTTGGTCCTCATCTCTTGCCGAGACTGTTGCTTCAGCCTCCTTCTTGGTCTCACAGAGCTCATGCTCAATCACTACACCTCACCCCACCCACCCCTTCACCCCCATGCATTCTTCCAGCCATGGCCTCTATCACAATGTCTTGAAAGCCCAAATCCATGAAGCTGCTTCTCTTGCCCAAACTGCCAGTGGTTCCCTATAGTCCACAGAAGAAGTGATACCTGCCGTTTATTGAATGGCCACTAAAAGCCAGCATCTATACTGATAACTTACAGACATTATGACTAGCCTCACAACTGTTCATAGTAGGCACTGGTATGCCCATTTTACCAAATAGGAAAATTCGGGGACAGAAAGATTAGGTAACTTGTCCAAAGTCTCAAAGTTAGAAACAGAGTCAGGATTTGAGGACAGACTAAAGTTTATTTATTTACTTTGAGAGACAGAGAAAGAGAGCATGAGCAGAGGAGGGGATAGAGAGAAATAATCCCAAGCAGGCTCTGTACTGTCAGCACAGAGTCCAATGAAGGGCTCGAATTCATACACTGTGAGATTATGACCTGATCCACTCAACCGACCCAGGCGGCCTGATCTACTTGACATTTTTAAGCACAGTACATCTATTCTAGGCCACCTCTCTGCTTTTTGTCCTTGTACCCAGCATGGTGCCTGCATTATTATGAGCAATGAACAAAAGGCTGTTTCTCTTGGAATTTATTTTTGGTGCATTCACCTGTCACAATCATATCCACACCCCAAGCCCTATATGCATATCATTTCTGCAAGGAACCTTTTGCCAGTTCTCCCCTGCAAAATTAATATCTCCCCTTGTGTTCACAGCACATTGTTTTTACTCAAGTTATAACACATTCTTCTTTGTATTGTCAATACCCCACATATATCTTCTCACCAAGCTCACGAATATTGAATACTTCCTAAGGGAGGAGATGGTGTTTTATTCATTTATGTTACTGTTCACTTTCCAAAACCCCATCAAAGGTTTCTAATAACATGTTTTGCCTCAAGAATTAAAAACAAAGTCAGAGACCTCTGACTTTTTTAAATAATTACCACATTAAAAAAATTTTTTTTAAAAACAGAAGGTGCCTGGGTGGCTCAGTCGGTTGAGCATCTGACTTCAGCTCAGGTCATGATCTCGCAGACTGTGAGCTCGAGCCCCATGTCAGGCTCTGTGCTGACAGCTCAGAACCTGGAGCCTGCTTCGGATTCTGTGTCTCCCTCTCTCTTTCTGCCCCTCCCCCGCTCATGCTCTGTCTCTCTCTCTCTGTCAAAAAGAAATAAACATTAAAAACAAATCTTTAAATAATTACCAATCCCCATCCCTTCTTCTGATTAAAAAAAGGACAAAGGCAGATCAGTGAAGTGTAATTCCATTCCCCACACCTCTTCCATCCCATTGATAATGACAAGTCCAAGCATCTTTCCTGGCCTCCTGGGGAGATGAGCTGTGACACATCTTGGGGAATTCTGAAGTCTGTAAAGCTAGCTTTCCATTCAATACCATATTTGAAATATTCTGGATAAAGTAACTTTCAACATCTTGAACTATAAGTCCGGACCCTCACCTTTTCTCTCTTTGATGGGAGTTTCTCAGCCCAAATTCGTGGTACTCAGGACTACCATGAGAGATGGCTTTGACTTAGTATTAAGATAATTTCTTTCCTTTGGACACCATCTCAATGCAAATTTATGCTTAAGATTCTAGCTAACCCTCCTTCTAAGGTAATTTACAGAAATAGATTGATCCTATGCTTCTAGTCTTATGTTAATATCTCCCAATATAAATGTTCCATCTTCACAATTTTCACTCAGTAAACCCCTATTTATAAATTAAGTTATCCTAGCACTCTTGAACTGATGGAATGGTCCCCAAGGGTCATGGGTAAAAATTGGGAAGGCTCCATTTTATTGATACCTGTCCCCTCAAACCGTTTTGTTCCACATCATCTTTATCTGCCCCAAAGTGCCTTGTGTGGAGTCTAACAGGTGCTTGAAATTTGTTAAAATTTCAAGAGTATATCCCTGGCTGGAGACAACCCCTTAAACTGTTCTCATAAATTATCAGTAATGCCTTAGCAGGAGTTCCCTGGTGGACATCTGAAAGCAAAAACGGACACAGGTTGGGACCACAGGGCATCTACTGCCCTCTACTCTGCCAGATCCCAGCCCCCCTCCCCGGGAAAGAACCATCAGGAGCCACCTAGGCAAGGAGTGTTTTGTGCTGGAGAACCTCCTCTGGCCTTGAACCCAGAAAGGGTTTCCTACCTTGAAAGGTTGTTGGGAAAATCAGAAGATGCAAAGTGGATGTAAAGTGCTTGGTTAGCATTTGGATTGTTGTGATTATTACTAAAAATTTTAGCAGTCAAAATTTCTTAGAGGTCAAGTTTTAGATTTCTCTTCAATCACTATGCTGTACATTTTTTTTTAACTTTTTTGTAATGGAAAATTTTAAACATTGTAAAAGAAGAAGGAAGAGTATAATGAAGCCTCATATACATAACACCAAGTCTCAACAATTATCCACTCATGGGCCAGTCTTATTTAAGTTATATCCCCACTCACGAACCTGCTCCCCAACTGGGTTATTTTGAAGCATAGCTCAGACATCCTATCACTTCATCCACACATATCTCAGCATCTCTTTACACATTTTAGTCAGTATTTATTTCTAAGAATTTAACATAACCATGATCCCATTATCACACATTAGAAAATGGGCAATGATTTCTTTTGGGTTTCTTTTTAATGTTTATTTACTTATTTTTGAGAGCACTTGCCCCAATTTCTTTATTTAGCCAGTGTTCACATGTCCATATTTGCCTTTTAATTTTTTTTACAGTTGGTTTGTTTAAATGACATCCAAATGAGGTAAACACTTTGAATTGGGTTGATATGTCTCTTAAATTTCTTTTATTCCACAAGCTCCCTCTCTCTCCTTGTCTTGTCCTTGGCCATGCATGTGTTACAGAAGCCAAGTTGTGTGTCTTGTTGGATTTTTGCATTCTGGGTATTGCTAGTTGCCTCTTTGCAGCATTTTTTAACACATGCCTCTCTCCCCTGTGCTTTCTGTAAACTGGTAGCTACACCTAGGGGCTTAATCAGCTTCAGACTTGGTTTTTGGCAAGAATACCTCATGGATAGTGCTAAGTACTTCTTTTGTGGTTTTTGTCTTGTTTTGTTTAAGGGCACAATTCACTGACTTTTAATATATCCAGACGTTATGCATCCATTACCATAATGTAAAACATTTTCATTATTCCAAAAAGAAACCTCACACCTCTTAACCATCACCCCAAGTTCCCCATTTCCCGCCACCCCCACCTCAGCCCCAGGAAACACCAATTTACTTTCTGTCTCTATAGATTTGCCTGTTCATTTGATTTCAGTGGAGTCACACAGTTTTTGGTCCTTTGTGGCTGGCTTCTTTCACTTAGCATTATGTTTCCAAGTGCATCTGTTAGAGCAGGTATCAGTACCTCATTCCTTTTTACGATTGATAACATTCCCTTGTATAGACTATTGTGTGGATATACCACATTTTGTTTACCTACTCATCAGTTGATGGACATCTGGAGTTTTTTTGCCTTTTAGTATTATAAATAATCCTGCTGTGAACAGTCATGTACAGGTTTTTTGTGGGCACGTGTTTCCATATGGTTATACAACTAGGAGTGGAATTACTCGATCATATGGTAACTTTATTAACTGTTTGAAGAACTGCCAACTGTTTTCCAAAGTGATTACACTATTTTACATCCTTACCAATGGTTTATGAGAGTTCCAATTTCTCCACATCTTCACCAACACTTGTTTTATTATCTTCCTTTTCTATTATGGTCATCTTAATGGGTATGAAGTGGTATCCATTGTGGTTTTGGTTTGCATTTCCTTGATGGCTAAGCATCTGTTCATGTGTTTATTGGATATGCATTCTTTAGAGGACTGTCTATTTGTATCCTTTGCTATATTTTTAATGGGTCATTTACCTTATAACTGAGTTTAAGAATGCTGTACCTATGGGGGCACCTGGGTGGCTGAGTTAGTTAAGTGTCCGATTTCAGCTCAGGTCATGATCTCACGATTTGTGAGGTAGAGCCCCACAACAGACTCTGCACTGACAATCCGGAGACTGCTTGGAATTCTCTCTCTCCCTCTCTCTCTGCCCTCTGTCTCAAAATAAATAAATAACCCTCCCCCCCAAAAAAATAATTCTGTATCTATGTACATATATGCTAGGTGCATGTCCCTTATCAAATATATGACTTACAAAAATGTTCTCTGGTTGCCTTTTCATGTTCTTGGTGGTATCTTTTGAGGCACAAAAGTTTTAATTAGATGGTAGCCACTCTATCTATTCTTTCCTTTGTTGCTTGTACTTTTGGTGTCATATCTTAGAATCCATTGCTTAATCCAGGTCCACAAGATTTACCCCTATGTTTTCATCTAAGAATTTTATAGTTTTACATTTGGGTATGATACATTTGGAGTTAATTTTTGTATGTGTTGTGAGGTAGGGGTCCAAATTCATTCTTTTACATGTAAAACGAATGTCTCTCATTTTGCATTAAAGTTTATTCAGATTCAGGTGTTGTCAGCCTTCTCCACCCATTATAAGGTTCCCCATCAGCCTTTCATCTAATGGTTTGAGGTGCCATTCATGAACATTCATTTGGGGTTGCAAAATGGTGACATTCCAAATCTATCATTCCTCCTAAATTTTTTTAAGCTACAATTCTTCTACAAGATTGACGACTACTTTCTAAGAGCTAATATGCGCAAGATGTTATACTGTGAGTTGTACCTAAATTATTTCACAGTGATTTCCAAACCTATATATCATAGGTGCTCAGCATATACTGAGGAAGCCAAAGTTCATGCCTCAACCACTATATCCCCTCTATCTCTGTCTCTCTTTGTTTCTCTCTCTCTGTCTTTCTTGTTTGTTTGTTCCTGGGCGTTTCCCTAGCTCAAAGACAGGACTCACTTCTCACCACCTTCTGGCTTGGAGTGTTTACCATCCCTAAACTGCTCCCCTTTTTCCACTGACTGCTGCCAGCGGAGCTAATCTCCCGCTGCCTGCCTGTGCCAGTCTTCTTGTTTACATCCTTATCACTGCCCTCAGGCCAGCCTCAGCATCCTGGCCTCCTCAGCCACATGGTCACCCTTCTGCCCCTCCTGATATCTGGATCCCACCCCTGGGCTAAGGCCAGGAGAAAAGGACTAGGCTTCTCCAGCCTGAAGAAGAAAGGGCTTCAGGACTCATGTGGGAATGAGTGTTGATTTTGTTTTTCCAAACTTAGGTTTATGTACTGGTTTTAAACTCCTGGGGTCCAGAAGAGGAACAGAACATAAATCAGAACATGAAGGACTTCACGAGTTCCAAGGAAAAACTTTTCCCACCACACAGATTGTGAGAAAGTAAATAGTGAAAATGCTGAAGGAGCTTATGGAAGCTAATACTGCTGGGTTTTGGTTTGGTTTTTATTTGTCCCTACAGAGGAAGGAAGCTTAGTACAAATAAGAAGGCTCTGAGTCAGGCAAAGCTGCATGCCACAGCTTTGCCATCTAATACTGAAGTAACCACGAACTGAGTACCTTACCCCACTGATCCTAGGTGTCCTCATCTGCAAAAGGGGTAGGTCCTTCCATGCAGGGTTACTGCTACTACCTATAGCCATTGCTACTACCTACTTTCCTCCAAGCAGAGTTTTTAGAATATATCATCATTTGTGTGACTGAGCAGAACCCCTGACTTAAAGCAGGCAACAAGCCAAACATCTTCGAGAACCTAGGTATCCTTTTCCACTTGACTTTCCTAATGTACATTTTTTGCAACTACTAGCAGATACGGGGGGATGAGAGAGGTTCTTGTCTCATTTTATACAAAAGAAAACTGGCAGAGAAAGGTATTTCTATGACAGATTCAAGGTCTTCCAAAAAAAGCAATTACAATTTAAGACAGAATTAGGAGTCCTTACGACATATCATTTAATGTCTCATCCTTGAGTCATATAGTCCCAGGTTGCAGTAGCCATTATTAGCACAAGGCAGGTGCCATCATCATCTGACATGCCATTATGTCACCAGGGAGGCCAAAGAGAATCTGATCTGAGTACTCCCACCCATTAGCTGCACGGCCTCTCCAGATCCTAGTTTTCTTGTTATTGAGATGGAATGATACAACTCATCTGATAGAGAATTATGTTGCTTAATTAGTTAACAGTGCATTCTAAAGCTAGGTAACACAGTGAAAACCTGTTCCTGTTATTAGTTAATGACAGTCATTGCTGCAGTCCCTCCTTGCGCTCAGGCACACCATCACATAAGAGACCTGCTTTCTCTCTGGCTACTGCAAAGTTTTCTCAGCCCCATCAGGTATCAGGTAGAGTTCTTTGAGGCAAAGAGCTTTTTTAGCAATGTTTCTCAGCACAGGCAGTATAGTGAGAAATCATGGGATTGGGGAGCCCCCAAATCTGGGATGAAACTCTCACTCTGCTTCTTACTGAGCAGTATAATTTGGGGCAAGTTATATAATCTCTCTGGGCCTCCATTTTTCCATCTGTGAAATGGAGCTGATGGTAATTTTTTTTTTTAACCTCATAAGATTGCTATGAGGATAAAACAAGGCAATACATGTACATGAGATAATGGCGCGGGTTTGGCAGTGGTAAATAGCTCAACAAATGTTCACTCTGCTATTAATGTTAGGTCAAGTCAGGAAGCTATCACCATCCCCCATCCCGAGGCCTTGCTGAGAATAACATTCACGAGCCACATACTTCAGAAGGATGATCTGCCTCACAGTTCAGACACTTCCAAAAGCCCCTATGCTCCCTTGATAAGCAGTGACAATTTCGAAGTGGGAAAGGGCATGACTTTTGGCTTCTATCTAGGGGACTCCTGGGGCAGTTTTCCTTGCTACGCTCAGACCCTCAGCTGTAATCCCAAGGGGGAACCCACGGGAAGGAAGCCAAGAATGACTCCAGGAAGAATGGCTTTGGATGAGAGACCAGGTGAAGATTGAGGCAGGGCCACCTGTCCACCATTTTCTGCATATACCTTTCAGCTTTCTGTGTGGGCCCCGTCCTCCCCTGTGTGGTTGCCCAAGCTCCTCACAGCCCATCAGTGAAGCAGCCAACAAAGAAATTTCTGGGTGCCCCCCATGCACTAGGCACGCGTGAGGCAGTGGACAAGACAGACGTGGTCCCTGTACTTATGAGCCTGCAGGCTCACAGGGAAGAGCAATAGGAAACAAAGTATTGTACGTACATGATTCCAAGACTGTGAATGTGTGAAATGCTGTGAGCTAAGGATGAGGAACGAAAGGAGTTTGTTAGAGAGGGCCCACCTCATCTGGGAGGTGGGAGAAACCCGCCTGACAAAAGGATCTCCAGGTAGAGACTGAAGGATGACAGAAGGCAGCTAGGTTTAAAGAACAAAAAACAAACAAAAACAGGTGAAGCGGGGCACCTGGCTGGCTCTGTCAGTAGAGCATGTGACTCTTGATCTTGGGATCATGAGTTCGAGCCCCACAATGGGCACGAAACTCACTAAAACAAACAAGCAGAAACACAGGTGAAGCAAGGCCTCACGAGTACCTCCCCTCAGCTCCGGCAGTCCAGTTGCCTTTATCCTGAAGTCTTGCCAGCAAATGCCAACACTCCCGGTCCACCTGCCACACCTGCACTTGGATCCCAACCCCGCCCAAGCTCCCTCAGGTCCTCTGGGGAGAAGCTTCTCTGGTTTCTGGTGACCAAAGCAGGTTCACTAATTAACCTTGCTGCTCAGCTTGCTTCCTTGATTCAGCATGTCTCCAATGAGAAGTTGAACTTTACATCATCACTTTCCTAATTAATCCCAGCAGGTGAGCCACTCAGGAGACCCGCCCCTGCCCAGGTGAAAGACAGAGCGGCCAAGCTTGTACCTCAGGAATTTTAGCATAGACTCTTCAGCTCTGGGAGCCAGAAGCAGGGGTAATTGATATCCAAGGCCACTGGGGCTTCAACACATGTGCATGCACACCCCCTTGCTCGCTCTCCCCCTCCCCTTCCCAAAATCAGAAAACTAAAAGGGCAAGAAAAAGAGGGCTGTACAGGGCAACAGTCAGGAGACAAGGAGGACAGTATACAGGAACACATGGGGCAGTGTTATCCTTTAATGGCACAATGACCTTGGCCGTGTGGCTCGACACTGCAAAGCCTCGGTTTCTTCATCTTAAACTGGTAAAACTACTAGCATCTTTCACATAGACCTATTAGAGAATTGAGTGAGATACGAGATTTCTCAGCCTCTGCAATGTTGATACTTTGGGCCACATAATTCTGCATGGCGGGAGTGACCTGTGCTTTGTCAGGTGTTTAGCAGCAGCCCTGGTCTCCACCCACTAGATGCCAATAGCACCCACCACTCAGTTGTGGCAATAAAAAAATGTCTCCAGACATTGTCAAATATTCCCCAGGGTGAAAACCAGCCACAGTTGGGAACCACTGACGTAATGGACATAGGGCAGGGCCTGGCATATAGTAAATGCAGAACGGATGGCAGCTAACATCAGGCTTGTGCAAGGGAAATGCCCTTTCTGGGTAGCCACATCAGACCCTTCTTTCCAAACACAAGCCAAGATTATAAGGGCCTTGGAGAAAGCTGGAACTTTCCAAAGGTAGGATGGGTAGATTTGCCAGTGCTGTCATTGAAATGTGCAGAGATTAATGTGTCCCTGGCTGGAGAAGTTGGAGGGAGCTATATATTGAGTAGGTTGTTGGAACAAGCCCACTTTCCACTCTGCTCAAGGAGCTAATTTTACATCATGGGTAGCAGGTACCAGACCCAGTGCCAGGGTCTTACGTACATCTTGGCGTCCGAGTATTATGAATAGATGTTATTATTTCCATTTTAGATGGAAGAACAAAGACTCAGAGAGGCTAAGTAACTAACTCACAGTTACTCAGAAGTTACATTTTAGGATTGGGTCAGAACCTGGGCCTGACTGTCCTCCAAGCCCATGCTCTTTCCCCACTCAAGCGGCTAGAGTAGGGCTTCTCACATTCTGACTTAACTTAGGAGCAGTTCTGGGACAGGAACCAGGCTTACTAGGAAGAATGATGGGATTGAGTAGCAGTGTCTGTTATGGGCCCAGGAAGAGGAAATGGAGGTACATGTGCCATGAGTTTGCCATCCATGTACAGGCCCATAATCCATAATTCAGTGATTCTATACCTTCCTCTCTGGTGTTATCTGGGGACTACACTGAGCTAAGGGCGCATCCCTGGGTTTATTCAGCAAAAAAGCTACTTTGCTATATATACTTTCTCAAGGCATAAGCTGAAAAACAGGTCTTTTTCACAGGTGAGGATTTCTACAGAAGGCACAAAAGGGCCATGTTCTTAGATAATTTCCATGCAAAAGCAAGTTAGGAGCTCCTATCACAACCTTTTGTTAATGCTTCATGAATTTTGTTTTTGATGAGGAACAGTGTTTTCAAAAAAGAAAAGAAAAAGGAAACTTCCAAGGAAATGGTCCATTTTCTTTCAGAGAAAAAAGTGTTTATTATATTTCAAAGCATAAACTTTGGGGCATATAATATCCATCCTTCATCCTCTCTTCCCACTCCAAAACAATCAAGCCCTGGTGGAAAATTGCACAACTAGATACATAATAAAACCTGCTTACATATGCAGAGACTATTGCAAACACCATTCTGTCTGCAGACACTTGGGCTAGGGAAGGTGTGCTTTCTCACAGCCGCGTCTGGGGCCACCCTGAGGACACAGAGGGCAGAGTCAGAAATGTGAATAAATCATCCCCACTTGCTGGGCTCAGCTCAGTCTACCTAACTGAGCTCTTAGGCCTTTCTCTGCCACCTCAGCCTTGACCTGAGCTGACACAGATTACAGAAGTCTCACCTCCCTTGTGGTCCCGTTCATAAGCATAGTGTAACTGCCACATGCCAGGCATTCAAGATTTACTGAGTCCCTATTATGTGCCAAGTTCTAGGCAAGCAGTAGGAGACAAACCCTAAACATATGAACCAGCATGCACTGGGTCATGGAGAGAGTTCATTATTTCAGTCATTCTCCTGGGTCACTTTCAAGTGGGCCGGCCATTAATGAGGTTGGAGAATACCTATCCCATTATTTTCAAAGCCATGTTCCCTATGCCTGGAATCAAGGGCTCGCTAGGCTCTCATCTCTCTACATAAGCAGAGAAGGTGGCCACCAGGAGAAGGACTACCCATCCCAAACTGTTTGCACCAGTGGCACCTGAAAATTATCCTTGTACATTCATTTCTTTAAGCTAACAGGATATCGGCAAACTACAGCCCATAGGCCAAGTGCAGTCCATAGCCTGGTTTTGTATGGCCCACCATCTAAGAACGTTTTACTTTTTTTTTTTAAGATTTTATTTTTTAAGTCATCTCTACATACAACATGGGGCTCGGACGCACAACCCCAAGATCAAGAGTCGCACACTCCACCGACTGAGCCAGCCAGGTGCCCTGGTATTTACAGTTTTATATAGGGGGAAATGAAAAGAAGAATAATTCTCCATGACATGCAAAAATTGTATGTAATTCCATTTTCCATGTCCAAAAATGAACTTTCGTTGGCCCACAGCCATGTTCATTCTTTATGACTTGTCTGTGGCTGCTTTGGTACTACAGTGGCAACACTGAGTAGTTGTGACAGAGACCCACACAGCTGAAAGTATTTACTATCTGACCCTCTACAGAGAGAGCATACTGACCCCTGGGCTGAAACATTGCCCCCTCTTTCCTCCTCTAAAATGCAAGTACCCACTGGTCTAGCAACTTTTGAAGCCCTTAATGCCTTTGTGATACCACGTGTATCTGGTCATTTCTGGCATTGCAGGGAAGAAGAATCACCTGAGAGGGCACCACCCAAACCCCCACAGTAAGTGGTCTTTGCCTCCAGATGCACATCTGTCATTTCACACCTCATTTTGGCATTTATCTAAATGCTGCTTTATTGCCAAGAACTCCGTAAGGACAGCATAAGTGGTGCCTCCTGGCCCCTCCGGGGTTAAGCCCAGTTGAGCTTGACACGAGAGATGTTTAGTAAATGTCAGGAGAATGTTTGAGTGAGGAAGAGAGCAAAACCCAGTGAATGTATATGTACCAATGTATGTGAGTCCATAAACATAAACAGGAAACTCAATACATATGTGAATTAACGAATGATTAAGTGACTAAGGGACTGGATGAAAGAAGACAGAAATGAGTGTATGAGTGAGGGGATTCTCGTAAAAGTGAGAAGTTGAACAAAGAAATAGGTATGTAAGTGAATGTAGGAAGGAGAGATCTGTGGGACAGATGGGTGAGCAAGTGAGCGCAGGCTACTGGGTCTCTACAGATGCCACATAACAAGGACGCGGAGTGTCACTGCCAAGTTCCGCTGTCATTCTGCCTGGCTTGTTCATACCCTGCCAGCCATGGGGTTTTGAACTTAATCAATGCTCTCCCTTGCTGAGGGTGTGCCCATACTTTACAGCTTCAGTGTCTGGGGCTTTTGTCAGAAGGACAAAAACACCCGCACCCATGGGCTGGAAGGCAGACAGCCCTGACTTTGAGACTACAGTCTCCCTCCCATATGTGGAAAAAATAAGCCTTTAGCTGATGCATCCTCAGGCCCCTCTCTGCCATGTGCTGCAGGGTGAACAGGACCTACCCCAAAAGCTGAGTGCCCCACAAAGGCACACTTTCCAGGTACAAGGGATGGGCAACATGTTGATTTTGGGTGAAGTTCATGGCCAAGGTCATCCTAACAAGGTGGGAAAATGTGGATTCAAAAACACCCTATCTAAAGCAGGTCCCTACAGTTAACTCTGTGGCCTCTAGAGTGCGTACTTTGTCTGTTTTCTTGCTTTTTGTTTTGTGTGTTTTTGTTGTGTTGCCTGCTCCCTCGCTACCATGTAAGCTCCATGAGGACAGAGACAGGTACATGGAAATCTCAATAAATATTTGGGGAAGGTGAGTGAAAAATTGTCTGGAAAACAAGTAAACCAACCCCTTGAACCAGCTACCCAAACATGACTCCCTTGCCCAGTGATGGGCCTGACCTAACTCTACCACCAACTGGTACGTGTGACCTTCAGCACTCCATTTGCCCTCTCTGAGGCTCAGGGGACCAAATGAGATTATCTTCAGGGTCACTTTCAGCTGCCACATACTAGGGTTCTAAAGCCAAGGGAGGGGCCTTTGGATTTTTTAAGATTCACATGGTTAGTACGAACCTGAGTGCCCTGGCCTCAGCACTTAAGAAAAAAAAGTTTGCTTATTAAAGGGACAGCCAGCCTGTGATGGGGTAAAGTGACCCTGGGTGTGGTGACATCTCTGTTTTGGCCAGTGGCCATCTGAGCATCATGTGTGACTATCCAAAGGTAGTCAGTCCTCTCTCTAAGGCTTTGCCTAGCCTCTGCACAGGGCCAAAGCCCACCCTGAGATCCTGCTGCCCATGACTCTAGAAAGCTGTAAAAGGATGCCATAAAACCTCCATGGCTGATTTACAAAAACATGGATGGAACTAGAGGGTATTATGCTAAGCAAAGTAAGTCAGCCAGAGAAAGACAGATATATGATTTCACTCATACATGGAATTTGAGAAACTCAACAGATGAACATAGGGGAAGGGAAGGAAAAATAAGATAAAAACAGAGAGAGACATACTATAAGAAACTCTTAAATATAGAGAACAAACTGAAGGTTGCTGGAAGGCGGGGTCTATGGGAAGATGGGTTAAATGGATGATGGGCATTAAGGAGGGCACTTTTTGGGATGAGCACTGGGTGTCATATGTAAGTGATGAATCAATGGGTTCTACTCCTGAAGCCAGACTACACTGCATGTTAACTAACATGAATATAAATAAAAAAGAAAAAAAGAAGAAAAGAGAAAAGAAATGAAAAGAAAAAAGAAAAGGAAAGGAAAGGAAAAGAAAAGAAAAGAAAAGAAAAGACAAGACAAGACAAGACAAGACAAGACAAGACAAGACAAGACAAGACAAGACACCATGGCTGGGAAATCTCTTCTCAGACATTTTTGTAGAGTTTCCAGAAACCGTACACACTCTTCCTGACTCAGCCCAGCAAATGAGGTACAGGGAGCTAAAGAGGGCTCATCTGGGGGTTTCAGCCCTCAATGTCTCCTGAACCCTGAGAACCCTCCTGCCCTCGCAGTCAGAGCCACTTGGTCCAACCTCCAAAGTACACACACTGCTTTGCATACTGAAGGGACCCCTAAGAGGTCTGGCTCTCAACTCAGGATTTTTAGGTTTGACTCCCAGCTCAGCCTACTTTGTTGGCTCTATGGCCTTGGGAAAATTACTTGAGTATGTTTTAGACTTTGAGGTTGTGTGATTTCCAAAATCTGTTTGGGTGTTCCCACTTTATCTCAGTGAGATTATATACCTCTTAAGGGCAGCAACTATGCCTTCTTTTCGACCTTGACCTCATGCTCACCTTGCCTCATCTTGGGATCAGAACACTCAGGATGCTTCTTGAGTGGAGGGCATCAGACATTCGCAAATCGCTGCTCTCCAAATGTTGATGGAGGTCTGTGAGTCAAACTCGACAATGGCACACAGCCTTCTTTTGAGACAAATGACATCCACATTTTGTGGAAAACCGTTGTGGGGAGAAGAGGCTGAGTTAGGAAACATCTAGGGAAGGTAAAGAACAAGGAGTAAAACTTCTCCCAAAAAATACACCTTGATTGTTTGATGTTAGCAAATTCTTACCACCAGCAGAAGAGAGAATTGGGAGAAGGGATAGGTCTCCTCACATCTGCCCCAGAGGGTTTAGACACTGACCTTCTTTATTGAGTGCTGAGGTACTGTTTGAAAGACTGGGGATACAAATACTTCTAGTGTTGCTCTAAAGACGAAGACAGGACAGGACAAAATTAGGGATCCCGTTCTGAATCCAAGTCCGTGTCTTCATCCCTTTTTACCATGTATCATGACACCTGGAAAGGTTTTACTCTCTCTTTATTTCCTGTCAGATGCAGTGCCCTGGAAGGTGAGATGCATCAATTATACAAACAATCTGGGGCCCTCGGCTTGTGTGGTTCACTCAGGAAGGGAGAAGACAGCAGAGTGCTCACCCAAAGGGTAGTCAGCCTCTTCAGTACCACAGGCTGGGCCCCCTGGGGAGGGGTAGTGGTCTGCAGTGGCAGCCAATCAAAGCTTTTTAAATCTAATTTGATACATGAGAGGACCAGCTTCTCCTGATGACAGCAGAATCACAAAGACAACAAGCACACTATCCAGAGGGGGCTTTAAAGCACTGGCTTGGAAAATGTCACATGTCCTTTTCACTCATTGTAGATCCCTGAGCTTGTCTTTAGAAAGGACTTTGTAGCCACATTCTATCAATCCCATGAGAAGGAAAAATTGTCACATGACCAACCACATCAGAGGCCTTAGCTTCTGTATGGGGTGCTTTCCCAAGTGTCACCTATGATAGCGAGGCAGAAGAAAGGCAGACTTGCCAACAAAAGGGTATCAGCCCAAGAGAGCTCCAGATTCTGTAGTCTCTAAGATCATAAATCCTTCATTTATTGAAGGGACTTACTTACTCAAAGGGAGCAAGGACAACTGCTTTGATAATGTGGTGGGCCAGTGAGCAATTCTCTTTTTTCTCTTTTTAAAAATGTCCATGGTGGGGTGACTGGGTGGCTCAGTCAGTTAAGCGTCTGACTTTGACTCAGGTCATAATCTCGTGGTTCGTGGGTTCAAGCCCCGCATAGAGCTCTGTGCTGACAGCTCAGAGCCTGGAGCCTGCTTAGGATTCTGTGTCTCCCTCTCTCTCTGCCCTCCCTCACTCACACAATGTCTCTCTGTCTCTCAAAAATAAACATTAAAAAAAATTTTTTTTAATAAAAATGTCCATTGTGGTTGTGGTGATATCCATTGAGAAAGTTTAAAAAATATTAAGAGACAGCAAACACATGGCAAGAAGTTAACTTTCTGAAGATACCAAGTGAATTTGACATTGTCAAATGATTTCCAACCTTCCTCAATTCTTTGGAAGGGATTTTTAAAATTAATTCTTAGTCCTACTTCAGTTGGCCTGTCTAACTATCTCCCCCAAAGTCCCGTAAAAATTGACAAGTCCTTGGAGGAAAACCTAGCAAACTTAGCCTAAACCAGATGAAGGAATTTAGGCATGGGCAGGTTCGAAGGCTTGCCCAGGGTTCCTCAGCAAAAGAGTAACAAAGTGGGAGCCAGACCCAGGGAAGTCTGAATGCAGCACCCCAGTTCCTTACAATTATGCTATATTGTCTCCTGGCTGATTTTGGTCCACTACTGTCCCTATCCAGCTCTCCCTGTGGGTCCATTTTCCTTAGCCCAGGAAAGAATTGTCAGCCCCACTCTCTCCACTGTGAAAAGCTACTTTCTAAAGACTATGTGCAGCCTATCAGAAGTGAGTAGAGTATTTCTAAATTTCTAAATATTCAGAGACTGCTCTTCTTTGGGATGCTCTTATCTGGCAAATGTGAGGGCAAGACCTTGGTGTAGGACAGATAGAAGATTTCTTGCACAGTCTGTACTCTCCTGGTAAGCACGGCACTCGGTACTTAGTAGCTACATAACAAGCATCTTCTGCAAATAAATGCCATGAAAGGACCCACACCAAATTTAAGAGGAACTTTGCTTCTTTAAATTTTTATGACCTTTAATGAAGCCCAATGAGAAGATTTAATTATAATTATTGCTATGCAGTTCCTTCTCAAGTGGACTGTTATGACTAGGAGGGCAAGGGTCATAATTAAGGTTTGGATATACTCTAGCATTTGAACAAGCCCTAATAGTATGTACCCCTTCAGACTCTGCTTTGGTACTAAAACCTACCAGCAGGCTTCTAACCTCAGGAAAGCATGACGTAGAAAAATGGAAAGAGGAGTGGTGGGGCCAGGATCACTGTGCCCAACCAAAAGACCCAGCTTAAAGAAGAAGATTTTGGGGGGTACCTGGGTGGCTCAGTCAGTTAAGTGTCTGACTCTTGGTTTTGGTTCAGTTCATGATCTCATGGTTCATGGATTCAAGCCCTGCGTTGGGCTCCATGTTGACAGTGCAGAGCCTGCTTGGGATTTGTTTTTCTGCCTGTCTCTCTGTCCCTCCCCTGCTCACACACTCTCTCTCTCAAAAATAGATAAACTTAAACAAACAAAGAAAAAGAGTATTTTGTCTTTGTGGTTTAAGTGTGGGTCGCATTTTCATCTTTGTCCCAAGAAGCCAGTGCAGGGGCGCCTGGGTGGCTCAGTGGGTTGATCATCTGGCTTCGGCTCAGACCATGATCTCACAGTTTGTGGGTTCAAGCCCTGCATCAGGCTCTGTGCTGACAGCTCAGAGCCTGGAGCCTGCGTCGGATTCTGTGTCTCCCTCCCTCTCTGCCCCTCCCCTGCTCACTCTCTCTGTCTCAAAAATAAATAAACATGAAGAAGAAGAAGAAGAAGAAGAAGAAGAAGAGGAGGAAGAGGAAGAGGAGGAGGAGGAGGAGGAGGAGGAGGAGGAGGAGGAGGAAGAAGAAGAAGAAGAAGAAGAAGAAGAAGAAGAGGAGGAGGAGGAGGAGGAGGAGGAGGAAGAAGAAGAAGAAGGAGAAGCTGCCGATGCAGAGCACAGCTACATAGAGGTGCCAGACCTTACCTTTCTTTGGAAGCCTTAGGATGCTTGCAATTAGCCCAATCCAGTGTCAGGAAAGAGACTCTTAAATTCCTGTCCCACACACACAGTCACCTGTCACCTAGTCTTCCTCAAAGGGAATCTGCACTATCGTGACTGGCCCTTGTGTCCTAGAGAATGAATATTCCTTCTTACATCCAGTCCCAGTAAGAAAGTCCTATCGCTGCCCTCCTCTGACAAATCGGTCTTGTCTGCTTCCCATCACATCATAGTTACAATGTCAACTGTCTATTGGGTACTTCTACCAGCCGGACGTTGTGCAAAGTACTTTGCATGCATGTTCTGAATGAATGGTCACAAGAATGCTATGAGGTAGCTATGACTACTGCCCCTTTCATAGATGAGGATACTATGGCTCAGAGGAATTAAGTCTGAGCTTCACGCAGCCAGTATGTTACAGTGCCAGAATTCAAACTCACTTCAGACAGCCCAATAGTTCATTCTCTTAGCCATGGCTGCATAGTGTCTCGTGGAGTTACAGAAATCCCTCTAATCAGTGACTGTCTCATAGGGTTTTTCTTGACTAAAAGAGCAGGATTCCGTAGACTCTAGACTTGAACTGGCATTATGGGGATCCATGGTGGCTGGGATTTCCAAGCTTCTATGCAGATATTCCAAGCACCACCGTTTTTCCCCAACAGAAGTCTTCCAGGGGAATAAGTTAATCAGGAACTTCTCTTCAGCAAACAGGATTTATGAAAAACATTTGACATCTGGTAAACAGCCATCAGCAGCCCTTTGGGATAGTATTATAACCCATAAAAAGTTTAAAATCTTCCCACAAAGAAACCCCAGATTCTGACCGGTTTACAGGTGAGCTCTTTGACTCTTTACAAACTCTCCCAAAGAATGGAAGAAAAGAAGACATTCCCCAACTCATTTCATGAGGCTAAAGTAGTCTTAATATCAAAACCAGAAAACAATGTAAGAAAGGAAAATTTGAATTCTACCTCACTCTTAAACATAGATGCAAAACCCTCAAGTGTATATTAGCAAACCAAACCTGGAAGGTATGAAAATAATACATATCATGATTAATGTAGATTTTTCCCAAGATTGAAAGGTTGGTTTAACTTTCCAAAATTAATCGATATAATTTATCACATTAACAGATGAAAGGGAAAAAAACCATGTGATCTTTTCTATAGCTATAGAAAAAAATGTTTGAAAAATTCTATATCCATTCATTATATAGATATATATATTTTTTAACCTTAGCAAAACTCAAATAAAAAGGAACTTCCTTAACGTGATAAATGGTATTTATAAAAACACACGGCAAACATCATATTTAATATTGCAGTGTTAAAGGCATTCCCCTTTAGATTCAGAAAAAGAACATAATGAATGCCTATTGTGTTTTTGCTCAACACTGTCCCTTCTGGCGTACTTGGCCAATATAGTAAAAGCAAGAAAAAGAAGTAAATGGTTAAGTGTTTGAAAAGAAGAAATGTAGCTGTCACTAGTTATGAATGATATCATCTATATAGAGAACACAGAAGAACCTGGAAAAATATATTAGGAATAAATATGAGTTTAGCAAGGTTACTAGATACAAATCAATACAATAAAGTTAATTACATTTCTGTACTCTAAAAAGAAAACACACAGAAAAATATTTTCTTAAAAAAATGCCATTTAAAACAGCAACCAAATTTTTTAAATCTCTAGGAATAAATCTAACAAAAGACCTGCAAGCCCTTTGTGGGAAAAATTTGTGAAACATTACTGAAAGACATTAAAGAAGACCTAAAATAAATGAAGAATCATGCCATGTTCTTGAGTAAGAAGACTCAGTAATCTTAAGGATGTTGGTTCTGCTCAGATTTATCTATAAATTCAAGTCCCAGTGAGTTGTTTGTTTGGAACTTAAAGGGTAATTCTAAAATTCAAATGGAAGGAAAGACAATAGCCAAGATGTTTCTAAATAAGAAGATGGAATTTGGTTGTGGTGAGGACCTACCCTATCAACTACCAAATTTTATTTCAAAGCTGTGCTAATTAAGATGGCATGGATTTAGCATAGAGATTCTATTAAACCAATGGAAAATACTGGAGAGCCCAGAAATAGACATAGCACGGAGACTTGATTTATGGCAGAGCAGGCTTTGCAGATCAGAAGGGAAGGATGAACTATGGCATTGGGCTAATTGGGTATCCATGTGGAAAAAGATGAAATTGGATTCCTCCCTTGTCAAAAATCAATTCCAGGTGGATTAAAGACTTAAATGTGAAAGGCAAAACTATAAAACTTTTAGAAGACTATAGACAAGTACATCTTTATGACCTTGGGACAAAAAAAAATCATATTCAAGATTTTTAAAAGTATAAACCATAAAGGAATATATTGTAAATTTGACTATATTAAAAATAAGAACTTCAGTTTATCAAAAGACACCACAGAGTAAAAATACAAGCTACAAAGGATTCATGTCCAAAATATTAGAACTCTATAACTTAATAAGAAAATAATAAATAACCCAAAAGAGGGCAAAAAATAGACAAAGGATATGAACAAGAATTTCATACAAGACACAAGAATGGCCCATAAATGTTTGAAAAGAAGCTCAAGCTCTTCAGTACTCAGAGAAATTAATTTGAAACCACAGTGAGATATTTCACACCCATCATAGACAGGTATTAAAAAGCTGGGCACTGCCACATGTTGGCAAGATTATGGGGTAACAGGAATTGCCATTTGCTGCTGGTGGAAGTGTAAATTGTTACAGCCACACCGGGAAACAATTTGTTATTACCTAATAAAACTTAGCAGGCTCATACCCTATGGCCCATCAATTCTACTTGTCGGTATATATCGTGGAGAAACTCTTGCACAGGGGCCCAGGGGACATATACAAGACTGTTCATAGCAACATCGTTCATAACAGCCCCAAACTGAAAATCACCCAAATGACACATAAATGATAGAATGGTTAAAAGGTGGCATATGCATACAATGAAATACATGACAGCGGTGAAAATCAACCACAAAAACTTAGGATTGAGCCAAAGGTGCAACTCGCAGAAGAATACGCTCAATGTGAATGCATTCATACTGTGTTCTAAAACAGGCAAATCTAAACAACATGTTGTTTAGGGATGTATGCCAAGGTGGTAAAATTACAGAGAAAAGCACTGGGATGATGAGCACCAATTTCAACCCTGTGGTTACAGGGGCCAGAGGGAGGGGATCTGATTATGGAGGAATATGCAGAAGGCAGTATTCAATTTCTATTTTTATTCTGGTTCTTACTTTGGGCGGTATGTATACAGGTGTTAGTTTTATTCTTCTCCTTTCAATGATACATAAAATTATATGCACTTATTTGTGTGCATAATGTAATTTAAATTTTCCATAACAAAGGGAAATAACAGAGATGGGGGAGGGGAGGCACACAAAAATCGGGGGCAGCAGAAAGCGTGACCTGCTCAGAGAACAGAGAAAAGACTCCAAGGCTGAAGGAGGTGAAAAAGTGAGTGGCAGAGTGTAGGAAGGTGAGGCTGGAGAGAAAAGCAGGAGCCAGATCACAGGGGATATTCTAAGCTTTGATGACTACCTCGAAGATGTAAAATTAGTGGTCTTCACAGGTACTTTGCTGACCTATGTTCTTAAGATTTTTTTTTTTTTTGAGGTAGATCTAAAGGGACTGCTGCCAACTCACAAATGAGCTCTCTTTCTCAGACGGTGTTTTCACTCACAGGACAGATAAGTAGCACTAGGTGGCCACTCTTTACTCATTGGGCTGGGTTGCCTCTGAGATAGGTTAAGACGGGAAGGAAGGGGAGAGCGGTCTGGCAGAAGGAGCCCTGACTCTGTTGGGGCCTTGGTTCTGCCAGAGAAGGAAGAAGAAAAACAAACAACCATTATTCTACCTGCTGTCAGATCTATTCCACATTACATGGGGCCTTGGGCATGGATGGAAGTCATCATGAATAGAATAGATCTATGAGCATAAAAACAGAACACTGAATTTGACTGGGTGGCTTTTTTCTACGATATACAAAGCTGCCTCATACATATGACCCCATTAGCCATGTTGAGATCTAGAAATGTTAACCTTGGTGTCCTACAGAACACCCTCTGAGCATGGGGTTCTTCCTGGCTACCCATTTGCTGGCCACCTCCACAAAATCATGGAATCTTTTTATCTCAGTTTCCTCATTGGGAAAAATGGGGATAATGACAATGAGAATGTTATGTAAGTTAGCATTGGAATCATAGGGTGTGAGAGTGAAATACCTCTTAGAGATCAAGGCAAGCCTCTCCTGGCAGTGCCCAGAGCACCTTGAACTTCCCCTACCCCAGCACACGTCATGCTTATATACTTATGGATTTCACTGTCTTCCCTGGTATACATGGTGAATTGCACATGAGGAAGGAGCCCCATGTGTCTCATTCACTGCATTAACCCCAGTGCTAGAACCATATAAGGTCCACACAAGGCAAGTGCTGAATGTGACTCTTAAGACTCCTTTAATCTGTAGAGGGGAATGGGTTTTTAACTTTATGAAGCTTGATGTCCAACTCTGGATTATCCATGGTGGAGGGTACAAAAACTATCATATAATACCTAATTTTCTGTCTTGAAAATGCAGCCCTTCTCCTAACCCTGAGTGAACCCTCTGTAGGTTCGAGGCCCTTGTTAGCTCCTGGGAATACTGAGATACAGAAACACAACAGGCTCCAGAGTAGTTTACACTGGAGGAAGACAGTCACCCTGTGCCCACTAAGTTACTGAAAGGCATGAACCCGGGAGGAAATAGCTGAGTGCCACCATATTAGTTGGAGAGAGACAGCAAACTTGCATTTCGGAGAGCTGGGGACACTGTCCTCCAGAAGAATAGGGTTGCTTCTTCCTATCCCCCATCACATTCTCGGGTCCCACTTTCAGGCCAGATGTTGCAGAGCTGTTGCATAAAAGGAGATGGATGTTCCATCCTCACCCTGTGCAGTAGCTAATCTCTTTCCAGATGGAAATAAGTAATATTTATTGAGCTCTTACAGTATGCTAAATAACTTACCTTGATTACTTCACTTAGTCCTCCTAACAACTCCAACAGAAATACCATTATTGCCCTCATTTTATGGATGAGGAAGTGGAGGGGCGCCTGGGTGACTCAGTCGGTTAAGCGTCTGACTTTGGCTCAGGTCATGATCTTGCGGTTTGTTGAGTTCGAGCCCTGAGTTGGGCTCTGGAGCCTGCTTCAGGTTCTGTGTCTCCCTCTGTCTCTGCCCCTCCCCCGCTTGTGCTCTGTCTCTCTCTGTCTCTCAAAAATGAATAAATGTAAAAAAAAAATTTATAGATGAGTAAGTGGAGGACCCTCCGAAGAGAGTCACTTGCCCAAATCACAAACCCTAGTAAATGCTAGAACCACATGGCTGAATACTAAGCTAGACTTCCCCTCCAGATTCTGAGATAGCGCCACATCCCGCACTCCCTGTATGGCTGGTGGTGAAGGTGCAGGGCCAACAGAACATTGCCACAACTCTGCAGGCTGCAGGCCTGTTTCCTCCCCCATTTAATACCCCAGAACCTGAAAACGCCCAGAAGCCACACAGCTGTGGATTCTTCTGCTACTGATAAAGACTTCTTTTAAATGAGTCATTTCCTTCAAAAAAGAGGAAAAACTGTTTTCACATTGTAGCAGAAATATCCACCCCCACCCTCAAATACACATCCTGTCTGACCCTGCTCAAGCCCCCAAACACTATGCCAGGAAGCACCAGTTGCTGGAGGGCCTTGCATCTGGCCTTAGGTTCCTTGTTGATATAGGGACCTGAGGTCACAACTGACCGCAGGGAACCACCTGCCAAAGGCCTGTTCACTTAGTCTGGTGGAACATACATGCCTCCTCAGAAGTTGGCCATCCACCTGGTTGTCCCCCATTTTTCCAGTGGGGCCTTCATTTCTGTCTTGTTCTGTCTGTCCTCCTTCCCTACCAGGCTCTCTCTTCTCTGCCCTTAGCTATGTTGCTCTTTCCCTTATCACCTCTTTTATTCTTCCTTCATTCTTGTTCATTTTCATTTGCACCTTATTTATTGAGCTTGTGTCTGATACATAGGTTTCCATTCTTCATTTCTCTCCTATTCAGGTGGCCCTCTGCTATGAGGGTTGCTTGCTAGCTGCCCAGTAATAAGCTGAACCATCCCTGTGCCCTCCTCTGACCAATCCCAGAGCTTGGGCTGGGTCAAGCTCAGGCTCCTTGGATTTTCCTGCCAACTAGATAATATATTCCTATTTTTTATCAGCTTTATTGAGCATAGTCACATCCAATAAAGTTCAGCAATTTTAAGTACACAGTTCAGTGACTTTTGGCAAATGCATAAATGCATATGATGACTACCAAAATCAAGACATAGAACACTTCCATCACCCCAGAAAGTTTTTTGCCATCAGTCAATCCTCTCCCCTCACCCCTGGCCATTGGCAGTCCTCCATCTGTTTTCTGTCACTAGTTTGGGTATTTTTAAGAATGTCCTACAAATAGCAAAGTAGAATATGTAGTCTTATGTGTCCTGCCTCTTTTACTTAGGATGATGTTAAGATTTATCCATGCCATTGCATGCATCGCTGAGGAATATTACCCTGTGGTTTTACCGCAATTTGTTTATTCATTCACCAGTTGACTGGCATTTGGGTTGTTTCCAGTTCAGGGCTAAAATGAAGAAAGCCGCTAAGAACATTCATGTCAAGTCTTTGTACAGACTTATGTTTTCACTTTACTTCGATAACTGCTTGTGAGTAGGGTTGCTGAGTAGTGCATAAGTGTATATTTAACTTTATAACAAACAGCCAACTTGTTTTCCAAAGCAGTGGCGCCATTTTACCTTCCCACCAGCAGCATGTAAGAGTTACAGTTGCTCCACATTCTCACCAACACTTGGTGTGGTCAGTCGTTTTCATTTTAGCCATTTTCTTTTTTTTTAATTTTTTTTAACGTTTATTTATTTTTGAGACAGAGAGAGACAGAGCATGAACGGGGGAGGGGCAGAGAGAGAGGGAGACACAGAATCCGAAACAGGCTCCAGGCTCTGAGCTGTCAGCACAGAGCCCGACGCGGGGCTTTAACTCACGGACCGCGAGATCGTGACCTGAGCCGAAGTCGGACGCTTAACCGACCGAGCCACCCAGGCGCCCCTTAGCCATTTTCCTAGATGTGTAGTGGTATCTCATGGTAGTTGTAACTCGCATTTTCCTGATAATCACTGGTGTTGAGCATCTTTTCATGTGCTTCTTGGCCACTCAATCTCCTTTTGTGGTATCTTTTACCCATTTTTTTATTGGATTGTCGTTTTCTCTGTGGGTTTTAAGAGTTTTCTGATATTTTTTCATCTGCCTTTTCTTCTTTCTTCCTCATTCTATCCCTCTGGCTCTGTTTTTCTCTCCCACTGTGTCCCGGTCCCAGTTTCTGACACCTCCCCCACCCCCAGAGCTGTCCACTATCTCCCCTTCTCTCCTCCCTCCTTCTTGGCCTCTTTCCTCCTTGTTCATGGATGTTCTCCCTTCACCTCCAAGACATCTCAAAACCTGAGAATCTGGCCTCACTTCCTCTTCCATATTAGAAAGAACCCCCTAAACACAAGCCCACTGATTTCAGTCCTGGCTAGGTTCAGTGTTCCAAACAGGAGGAAGGACTCCCTGCCCCCAACCCTCCAAATGAAGACCTAGAGAAGTAAAAAGACATAGCCTAGTGTAATGGAGGGATGGCTTTGCATTCTGACATCTTTCTCTTCCCTAAATGATTAATAGTGTTTATAGATAGAAGGGCTTATTCTACTCAAGCCTAACACTGGAAAGTCATGGGTGTTAAGTGCATCCTGCTTAATCAGTGGTCCAACAGTCTCCACAAACATAAGATTAATTGTTCTCATAACAAGGCTCTCCCTTGGCACAAGTCCCAAGCCCAGCAGGGATTTGTTTTGTCGAGTCACACGGAAGGAATAGCCCAGCCCAAAGCTGGCAAACTTTTCTTCTCTCTTCAAGAGAACTGGTGTGACAATATTTGATTGCAAAGCACAAAGCACTTTACACAGTGATAGAGAACACAGGATGGGTGACTGTAGAATTTTTTTTAAGAGCTTGCTGAGATATGCCTCACAAGCCTTGCAGTTCACTCATTTTAAGGTGTACAGTTCAGGGGCACCTGGCTGGCTTAGTCAGAAGAGTGTGCAACTCTTGGTCTCGGGGTCATGAGTTTGAGCTCCACATTGGGTGTGGAGATTACTTTAAAAAGTGTATAATTCTGTGGGGTTTTTTTTATATTTTTATTTATTTTTGAGAGAGAGAGAGAGACAGTGTGCGAGTCAGGGAGGGGCAGAGCGAAAGGGAGACACAAGATCCGAGGCAGGCTCCAGGCTCCGAACTGTCAGCACAGAGCCCAATGCGGGGCCCGAACCCGGGAACCTCAAGATCATGACCTGAGCCAAAGTCGGAGACCCAACTGACTGAGCCACCCAGGCGCCCCCGTGTTTTTTTAAATATAGTCACAGGTATGTGCAACCATTACCACAACTTTATATCATTTCCTCACCTCCAAAAGAAATCCTGTACTCTGTGACCAGCACTCCAAAACCCTTTTCATCCCCAACCCCTAATCTACTTTCTATCTTTACAGATTTGTCTATTCTGGACATTTCACATAACTGGAATTATATAACACTGTCTTTTGTACCTGGCTCCTTTCATTTGGTGTAATGTTTTCCAGGTTTATGCATGTTCTAGCACGTCTCAATACTTCATTCCTGTTATGGCCGAATAACATGCTACTATACAGATACACCACGTTTTGTTTGTCCATTCGTCAGTCAATGGGCGTTGGGGTTATTTCCACCCTTTGGCTATTATGAATAATGCTGCTCTAAACATTTGTGTACTAGTTTTCACGTAGACATATGTTTTCATTTCTCCTGGGTATGAACTAGGAGTAGACTTACTGCATCATATGCTACTTCTGGTTAATCATTCAAGGAACCAGCAGACTATTTTCCAAAGGAGCTGCACCCTATTACCTTCCCACCAGCAACTGCATCAAAGTTTCAGTTTTCTACACTCTCACCAACACTTGTTATCTGTTTGGAATGGTTTTTTGATCCTGCAACTATAGCTTCAAAACGTCAAACATACATGCACAGCACACATATAGACAATCATCACCAGAGAACACACATAAAACTACCAAGTCATGCATACCGGCATATACCAGCACATACCTCTAGAGTTCACATATGTATACATAGAACCCCGCATAGACATTTACAATCACGAGCTCATGTACAGTCACAGTGCACATGCCTGTCAGTGCATAGACTCACATGTAGGAATATAATCAGATGTACAGTAGACCAGTGCTGTCACACATGTGCATACGATTGTCATGGGTTGTGAACAAGCATGCACACAGAACCAGAGACACGTGCACTCAATAACGCATTCACTCTTGCCTGAACACACATATACAAATGACAGTTGTGCCCACAAAAGCAGAGTCCTAAAAAAGCCACACATATATAGTTATCATCACTTACGGGGGTGGTAACTGAACATAAATTGAGTGTATTTACTCTGGATGACAAGGAGATGATTGAGATTACCTTAGTCCTTGGTGTACTGGGTAGGAAGATGTTTTCATTCATTTATTTGTTCTTTAAGCTACAAGTATGTATTGGGCACATAGAAAACACAGTGATGAACAAGACATAGTCCCAGCCCTCATGGAACTTATAGTCTAGTGGTGGGGCAGTCAACTGTGGTGTATGTCAAGAAGGAAATAAATAAGGTAATATGATAAATAGGCAAGGTGCCAGGATAGTAGTTTCCAAGTATTTTTAGCAGTGTTGCTCGCTCTTTCATCCTGGCGAAGTGAACATTATTCAGATTCACCTTCCATAAGTCACTGGATAAACTGGTGTGTGTGTGTGTGTGTGTGTGTGTGTGTGTGTGTGTGTATTAATACTAGCATTATTAAGAGTGTGGGCTCAGGACCTAGACTACCCTGGTTTAAAATTTGGTTTCTTTCAAATTGGGTGATCCGCAAATTCTCATCTGCAATTAGGGATGCCCATAGTACCTTTAGTAAGGATTAAATTAGCTGATACTTGTAAAGCACTTAAAAGTGCCTAGCCAGTGTCAAGTTCTCATTAGTAGCCATGATATCATTTTCTGAGTGTAGGTTTCCATAGAGGGAGCAAGTGCACTGGGAGGTGGGTCGGGAGAGGCTGGGGGAATAGATCAAGGAGCCCAGTAGTGTCCTGTTGACCAGCTACTGGATGAGTCTTCATCTTCTACCATGTTGGAGCAGTTGTTGGGAAGGCAGCCCTGGCATGCCACCCTGGCAGGCCATAAACCAGTCCATCCCCACCTCACTGCCTCCAGCCACAAACCACAGAGAAGATGCATGATGCGTGGCACTGGGCAAGGCTCTTGGTTTTCAGCTGCATCGGGCCTTTCTGCAGCAGCTCTGCTGTGGGCCTGGCGTGTAGCATTCACTGGTTCTGCTTGACTGTCTTTTCTGTGTAGGTCAGCACTTACCATCCCATACCTGGCTCCCCAGGACATTCCGCAGCCATCGTCAATCTGTCCAGCTCCCAGCAACACCTCTCAGCAAACATGTGAGTAACAAGCTCAGCTCTCCACCCCCGGGTCCTGGCCAGAGAGGCCGCTTTTGCCACCCCTCTGCCTTCAAGCATCACCACTCCCAGACCATCCCATACAGAGAGACAACAAATCCCTTCCTTTATATCCTTCAAAGGAAATAATGCTGAAAAACAGATTGGCAAGCCACATCATCCTAGCTCATTATTTTACAAAAGTAGAAAGGAACTGGAAGACTAGACACCAAAACATTGCTGGGAGATTGGATACTGAGCAATTTCTGTTGTCTTCTTCTAGATTCAAAATGTTGGGTCATAAATAGATGTTGAAATATAGCATTTTGGTGGAGGGAAACCCTGTAGAAGAGAACACCCTGCCCAGCCCCTTTGATAAAACCTTCCAGTGTCTCATAGTCCTTGGAGTCTAGAGGGACTTCTTGATGTCCAGCCTGAGGCCATACATTGGTAACCTGAATCTGGCAAGCCCACATGGGTTACTTTTAATGCTTTTAGTCACTTCCACACCCTCGCTGTGTCTTCACCCCTGGCTTATAACTAGATGTTATCTGCCTGACGCCTGTGTAGACTGCAAACTGGAAAGTCACGACTCTAACCCAAGGACATTTTGCGATGTTACAAACCCATCATCGCCCTCCATCCCGCCATGCAGCCAGCATTCCACTGTCTGCTAACAAACTAAAATCAACTCCTACCTCCCCTCCCCAATGTCTGCTTCCCTGCCTACATTAAGCTAGCTCCTCTGGCCATTCCTGGGAATCAAATATGCCCCCACTCTCAGCAGAGGGAACAGATCAGAGAGTCTTCTGTTCTGACCTCTCCTTTCCCTTCACTTGCTGGCTGCAAACATGTTCTGGGGTGATACATTAAGCAGTATGAAAAAGCATCCTGGGCAGAGCCATAACTTCTAGGTTTGAGACCAGGCTCTGCCACTGATTCTGGGTCACCAACTCCTTTCTCTATCCTAGTCCAGTTTCCCCATTGTCAAAACGCCAAGGTGGCCTAAATTAGTGATCTGAAGCTGTGTGGCACTCTGTGGAAGAGCAGGGATGTTGGCCCGTCCAGTGCTACTTCTATCACTATAGGTCCTATCACTATCACCTGCCTTCCATACCGACATTTCACCATAAAGAAGTTAGTTATTTCTAACCACTGGGTCAGTGGTTCCATTTCCCTTCACTCTTTGCTGGCTCCATGCCCTCCTCCAGGCACGTTCCCCTTCTTCACCCAGTTCCCTTGTCTCCCCAGGTTTGTGGCCCTGCACTCCTACTCAGCCCATGGACCCGATGAGCTGGACCTACAGAAGGGAGAAGGCATCAGGGTCCTGGGCAAGTACCCAGACGGCTGGCTCAGGGGCGTCTCCTTGGTCACTGGGCGGGTTGGCACCTTCCCCAACAACTATGTCATCCCCATTTTCAGGTGCGTGCCCTCTATTCTCGGGCAGCAGAGGTCGGGTCCACTAGGCCCGGGGCCATGTGTGGTTTCACTGCTCAAGGACTCAGTGCTCCTTCGGAGCATAGGCCAAGAAATGGCCTTAGTAACCCCCTAACACTTTTTTCTTTAATTGTAGAAAGTTATCTTTTTTAGAGTTCTTCACATTTTACAAGCACTTTCACATCTTTTAACTCACTGGATATGTTCAAGAGTCCCTCCTGTTAAGGGAGATGTGATTTTACAGATGAGGAAAGTGATGTACAGAGTTAAGCAACCTGCTCAAGAGCTGGGTTTCAGGTTTTCTATAGTATGAACCCCCAAAATTCATATCCTGCACCCCAACTCTCCTGTATAGCCGAATAATGGGAGCCTGTGATAATCAGAAGACCCCTCAGAGCACCTCAGGAAACTTCCTAAGACACTAGGCCAGTAGGCAGAGTTTCCATGACTCAGACCACGACCTGTCCATCCACACCCCAGGCCAAAGGCTGGTTACCCTGTAGGTCCCTGTCCCTAACAGCGTTCCCAACTTTTTTCATTCTCCAGCACACCTGACCCTTTCACTTAAACCACCACCACAGATCCCTGCACTGCCCATGGCTCCGCCTTCCTCCTCCCCACATCCACCCAGGCACAGCCTGTCACAAGGCAGTGAGGCCATCCCCACACATCAAACACTGTCTCTATGACATAACTCCAAGGAAAGTGACAATCCATTGTACTCTCTGGGGGGGGTCAGAGCTGAAGTCCTATGTCCAGTTTGGGGGAGCTTCATAAAGGTGGGGCACAGTGTCCGGAGGAGGGCCACAAAGATGGTGAGGAGACAGAACACTACACCACAGTAGACAGTCATAGAAACACTAGGATAAAGCTACAGAAGACAGGGTCAGAGGGACCATAACAAGCCGTGGAGACAGGAAATCTATTCCATGAGGGGAAAGTGAACCAGTGGATACAACTTAGAAGTTGGATCCGTAAAAGTTTGCACATTCTAACGCATAGATTTTTTTCCAATAAGGTTGGCTGGTGAGGTGGTAGGACCCCCTTTCTAGGAAGAGTACAGGCAAAGTCTGGGTTTCCATATATCCAGGCTTAGATAAAAAGATTTCTTCACATGGCAGAAAGTTGAACCAGAATTTATCTCCTTCAGTGGAAGGTTCTTGGGATTTGTTAGAAAGTTGCAAAATCTCCAAAGGCAAACTAAGGGTGTCTATAACTGATGCTGTAGTCAACAAATATTTATCAAGCATAAACTATGTGTCAGGCACCTTTTTAGACACAGGAGAAACACCAGTGGACAAAACACACAAAATCTCTGCCCACCAGAAGTTACATTCTAGTGGTACAGACAGATAATAAACAAGGTATATAAGTAATGTAAATGGTGTGTTAATGGTAAAGGCCAAGAAGAAAAACAAGAAAAGGATAGAATTAGTAGAGGTGGTGATTAAAATTTTAATAGGTTGGTCAGGGATGGCCTTACTGAGAAGAAGGAAATGAGGCAGGTGTATTCCAGACCAAGGAACAGCAAGTACAATTGCCCTGAAGTAGGAGTGAGCCTGACATGAAGACCAGTAGGACTGGTTTAGAGCAAGTCAGGGGGATGTTAGCAGGAAATGAGGTCAGAATGGTAACAGGTGAGCCAGATCATATAGAATTTCCTAGGTCATAATGAGGAATTGGCTTTAACGCTATGGCAAGGTTTTGAGCGTAAGAGTGACATGATTTAACTTACATTTTAACCAAAATCCCTGTAGTTGCTGGGTTGAGAGTAAGCTGTAGAAAGGAAATATGGAAGCAGAGAAACTAATTAAGAAGATACTGTAATATTCTGGGGGAGAAGTGATGGTGCATGGAGCCAAGGCATTAGCCAAGGAGGCAGGGAGAGGTGGTTAGATTCTGGATATACTCTAAAGGTAGACACTGCAGGATTTTCTGACAAATCAAATATCAGGTGTGAAAGAATAGAGGAGTAAGGTGAGTCCTAGTTTTTTGCCCCAAGTAACTGGAAAATGGAGTTGCCTTTTACTGAGCTAGAGGGGGAAACCAAGAGGAATGGGTTCTGAGATGTGAGGGGAAGCAAAAGCTCAGTTTGCAGCAGATTAAGTCTTAGATGCCTGTTAGCAATCCTGGTAGAGATGTTGGCAAATGGTTGAGTATACAAGCCCAGCATTTAAGGAAGAAGGTCCAGGCTTGAGAACGTATTTAAAACCCTAGGACTAGATGAGACCATTGTGGTAGGATCAATTGCATTAGAGAGAATGACAGTGAGCCAGAAGCCAAATTTTATGTGTGTGTGTGTGTGTGTGTGTGTGTGTGTGCGTGTATATAATTTACTGTCAAGTTAGCTAACATACAGCGTATGCAGCATGCTCTTGGCTTCAGGATTAGATTCCCTTGTTCATTGCTTACATATAACACCCAGGTCCCAACAAATGCCCTCCTCAATGCCCATCACCCATTTTCCCCTCCCCCCCACCCCCATCAACCCTCAGTTTGTTCTCTGTATATTTAAGAGTCTCTTATGTTTTGCCTCCCTCTCTGTTTGTAACTATTTTTTTCTTCCCTTCCCCCATGGCCAGAGAGTAAAATCTTCATGGAATGAGTGGAGAGGCTGAGAGAGGAAATGGTGACAAAGTGATGCGAGAGGTGGTCAAGTCTGATACTATGAGTCAAAGCTGGGAAGGATTGAGGAGGGTGGGGGAATGGTCTAGAGGTGCCAATGAAGAGCAAGAAGGATATCTACCCTAACTCAGGAACACTTTCTTCCATGGGATCTGACATCAATTCTGTAAGGCCCATGTCTGCTACTAAAGCATTTGCTTATGCATCACGCCTTAGCCCAGTGTCCTGGTTATTCCATGAAAACATCATTAGAATAAGTGTGACCATATAATTTATCATCCAAACTAGGACACCTTTTTTTAATCTTTTTTAATCTTTTATTTTTGAGAGAGAGAGAGAGAGAGGAAGAGAGACAGAAGGAGACACAGAATCCAAAGCAGGCTCCAGCCTCTGAGCTGTCAGCACAGAGCCCAACACGGGGCTTGAACTCATGAACCATGAGATCATGACCTGAGCCAAAGTCAGATGCTTAACTGATTGAACCAACCAGTCACCCCCAAACTAGGACACTTTTAAGAAAAGAAGGGGACACACACACACACACACACACACACTTTTAATACACCAGGAGAGCAGGTATAAACTAAGACTCTCCTAGGAAAATCTGGACAAATGGTTACCCTCACTAGAATCCATGGAGGATTCCATTCCAGTGTATTCCAAGGCTCCAGCTTCCCTTTCTCTCCTTGGCTTTTCTCCTAGGTACATGTATTGTGTCCTTAGGCAAGCCATGAGCTATCTAGATTCGTCTGTTCAGAGACAGCCACATCAGACAGTGGATGGAGTTTCAGCCATAGGTTGCCATTGAATCTGTCCCTCCCCTCCAGTTGATAGAATCCTGAACATATGTGTATACTGAGGTGCTACTTACGTGGATGTGGGTTTTGCTTCTAGGGAACCAACATTTCCAAAAAGAGCAAATCCCTGTCAGAGTATATTCTCCTGACAGCTGTTAAGTGACAGAGGATTGGTGCTCTCTCTGTGTGAAGTTCTCCTTGATGGTCCTCTGATGCAAAGGAAGGTCCCATCACCAGTAATCTTAGACATGGGTCTACGATGCCCGATTTATCTACCTGGGAGCAGCTCATCCTTGTTGTTAGCCACCCTCTCCTTTTGCTTCTTGGGGCTGAATGATGTGGTCCTTTGTCAGCTTAGTTTCCACTCCTTTTAGCAGGCTGTGTTAGGACTGAGTGGGTTGGACTACATGTGCAAGGCCCCTTTCTGCTCTTTGGTTCTGCATGTGTGTGAGGTTTTCTTCCCATCTCTGTTTTCTGTTTGCAGCGATGCCTCTCACCACCAGCAGCCCCCTTGGGCTAGAAGGCAGCCTTTTATAAAAGAGCCAGGGCTCGAAAGTATGAGGTCCCTCCCCCCTGAGCACTGGAACCTTTGCTTTATTAGCATTATGCCCCAATGAACTGGGCCTGCCAGAGCTTGGGGACTGACTCTTTAGAAAGACTAGTGCTGACCCAAATGCCAGGGTTTTAAGATTCAGCAAGTGAGCCTTTTAATTCCCAAGAGAATAAAAGGCAGCTGTGCCCTCCAGAGCGCCAGCCCTCTCTCAGTGCTAGATAGTGACACCCACCTGTCCAGCCGAGTTGACCACAAGTAAATCTCTGCCACCATGACATGCTTTCCCAGGCCCTGGAGGCAGCCACAGGCTCAGAATGCGCAGAACGTTTGTCAAGTTTCCATCTAAATACCCTCTGACTAGAGTCAACATACTTTTCCTCCTTCAGGCATAGTCTTGGTGGGAGGCACAAGTTTTTTTAAGGCTTAAGTTTTCTTAAGCCTCTCTTTTCGGAGGCTTAAGAAACTAGCTCCTCCTTCTCATGTCCCCCTCCTCCTCCTCTCTATCCTGCTCTTCCTCCTATCCTCCCTCTCCTCCTCCTCCCATCACCGCAGCTAAGAAACAGGCTCAGCCCATCTGAGGCTCTCTCTTATGGCTTGGAAGCTTGAACCAGAGAGGAAAGAAGGTGGTTGCAGTTGAAGACCTTTCATGGCAAGAACACAATCAGCAACGTCTGATCAGACCCCTGCCCCCTATCTCAGATATCTGCTGCCAGACTCTCAGCAGCCTCCCTCAGTTCCTGTTTCCAAGGCCTCTCTGCCCCTCATGTTCTCCCAACACAGTCCCTTCTGTCCAGTAGCCAGGATATTCCTCTTTCTTAACAACCTTCACCAGGCACATGTGCCCCCCTGGTGCCTTATGGATGGAAAAAGCAATACAGGGGCCAACACTCGGTTCTTTGAACTTTCTATACAGAACTATATAAAGTTGCCAGGGTGCAAGCTGTCCCTTACCAGGAGGCTGCTGCCAGTGGTGAGTACAGTAGAGCTGCAAATGCCCCTTCACATACGGTGGGGGGAGGGGGCTAGGTCTTATGGATTCCTATCACAGACAGGAAAGGGGACATAGACCTGCACACTCAAAGCAGCACAATGGAGCAAGTTGGAGGCAATAGCACTCCTTCCCCCCCAAACCCCTCTTTCAGTCTCTCCATCTGGAAAACAAGGATCAGAATGTTTGCAGGTCTGGAGTGTAATGGGGATTAATTAATATATGTTCACAAAGTACTTTGATATTAGAAGAAAGCGCTGGGTAAGTGCTGAGCTTTTTGCCAAAAGACAGAGAGGGACTCCTGTTGGAAGGAGGACTTTGGATTTAACAGTTTTTGGAACCTGACCTAGTGCTGGGCTCAGAAAAATCAGGTTGCAGCTCGGTCTATCAACAGTCATTCAGAGAAGAGACTTGTGGAATAAGGCTGGCTTGGGCCTAATTAACTGTATTCTGTGCTTGCTGCTGCTGGGAATGGTTATGGAACCTGTCTTTCCTGTGGCCAGCCCATTTTACAGCATCCAACACCTTGAGGCCCCCCCATTCAAAAAACAGGCAGATCTAGCACATGACCATGGAGGCCAAGGCCAAGGATTTCTCTCCACTGCCAGCCCTTAGCTCCAGAATGGAGTGGGAGCTCTTACTGGCAGGAAGCCTGCACCCCTTTACTGACGACATCATTAGGGACCAGAGGCAGGTTGATGGCTGTGGATAGAAGTCCCATCACTGTAAGCATCATTCCTGGGCATTTGGCTGCATATGCTTCTTGGGCAGAGTTGGTCACGTTAAATAACGCCTTACCTATCTTTGTACCACTGGCTGGCTCGTTGTTAAGCTCCATATCGCTTTTTTCAGCCAAAGAAGGAGAGAAAAGGAGGAGAAGAAATAAAGGGAAATGACTGTAGGCATTAAAGGGAAGGCCATCAGGGAGGGCATCTCTGAGCCAGGGTCTTGGTTGAGTTGGTTGTTCCCAGGGAGGTTATTTCATCATCCGAGTGACAAGCTGATCGATGGACTACTCAATCGGGGCTGTGATTTTGGGGTAGGATTGGTAAAAGGGCAAGAAGGGCATGTAAAATGGCAGCCATTCCCCATAGGGTTCAGGGAGGAGCAATCTGGAAGCAAGTGACTGGAGATTGGTGTTTTATAAAACTTTAATACTAGTCTTAAAAGCCAGAACCCAAGGCTGAAAAGGGAGGGTCTTCCAAAGGCATGTGTAGGGCCTCCCCACTGCTTCAGTTTGTTTCTTTCAAGCAGGATTCAGGGCTTACCTTGCTACCTAAACGATGAACACTCTCCCTAGCCAGGAGGGAGTGTGCTCAGTGGTAAGACGGTGATCTTTTCAGTGGTAGAGGAGAGGGCCAGCCTGGACCTGGGTTCAAATCTCAGGTCTTGTAGCTGCTTGGCCAAGTAACTGTAAGCCTCTATTTTCTTATCCATAAAATAGTGGCACTTGAGGTGCCTGGGTGGCTCAGTTGGTTGAGCGTCCAACTTCGGCTCAGGTCATGATCTCGTGGTTCACGAGTTTGAGCCCTGCATCAGGCTCTGTACTGACAGCTCAAAGCCTGGAGCCTGCTTCAGATTCTGTGTCTCCCTCTCTCTCTGCCCCTCACCTGCTCATACTCAGTGTCTGTCTGTCTCTCTCTCTCTCTCAAAAATAAAAACATTTTTAAAAATTAAAACAAAAATAGTAGCACTAATAGTACGTACCTCAGAAGGCTGTTGTGAAGAACCCACAAGATAATGGGGGCAAAGCACTGCCCAATGCCCAGCATACAGTAAGTGCTCAACATGTGTTAGCCCAAACAACTGGCATCAGTGCTGAAAGCATCATGGAAATCATTCAACAAACTTTTGATAAGCAACAGATGCAGAACACAAAGCATATAAAATAAGGCATAAAATATCTCTGCCTTCCCTGAGTTTAGAATCAAAGGGGAAAGTCACAGAATGAATAGGAAATCAGAACCACAAAACGAGTTGAACATGTACAAGACCTTGTGCTCCAAACTCTTGGGGTTAGGAGTGATTAGAGCTGGAATGAAAGATGACCTAAGTCAAGTGTTCTCGTTCCAATGGGGCCTCAGTATGAGCCCCTCTCCCTGCCCTCTGCACACCTGCACAGTTGCCCAGCTGTAAATCGTGAGACCCACATGATCAAGCCCGTGTGGTTAATAAAGGGAGCATATATGATAGGAAGGGGGTGAAGAGAGACCACATTCAGTATATGGTTGAGAGCTTTTTTAAATAGGACTCATAACTGAACGTTTTCTTTATTTCTTCTCTTTAAAATGCTTGCAACAACCAGAAAGACATCTAGTTTTCCAGATTCTCGGAGTCCTGGTCTCTACGCCACATGGACGTTATCCAACTCCTCTGTGTCCTCCCAAGGCAGCATTTCAGAAGGTGATCCCCGGCAGAACCGTCCCTTCAAGTCCGTCTTTGTGCCCACCGCCATAGTCAACCCCGTGAGGAGCACAACCAGCCTGGGGACTTTAGGACAGGGCTCTCTTCGGAGATCCGGGAGGAGCAGCATGAGAAAGAGTAAGTGGTGGCAGAGAGGTACGTGCCTACAGCTAAGTGATGGGGGGATCTGGCTCTGGGGTAGACAGAGTACATTTTGCAAAAGGAGGATACTGGCTTTAAAACAAGCCTCTGTAAAGAGTGCTTTTAATTCCCAAATAGTGACTGGTCTTATTGGATGAAGCCAGACCGACTTAAGGTCACTGCCCTTGGTCACTCCACACATGTATACTGAATGGTGGGGATGGTAGCAGCCCGGAGTGCCAGCATATAATTAGAACACAGCCAAGGTGGATGCTGGCTGTAGTTAAGACAGAACGAGCAAAGTACTTGCTGGATCAGGGCTTCTCTGCTCCAGGGAACCCCGCAGGGATGCTAAAAGGGAAACACGGGAAATATCGGGGAGGTGGGCGGGGAAGAGGGGGGTAAAGAGGGTTGAAGAGTCAATGCTGAGAGTCCCCAAATCTTGCTTTGTTATTTGACTAATATATACATGAGGTTAAAACCATTTTTATTGTACAAAAGGAAGTCTCCTTCATATCCATAACCCCTGTCCCCAGTGCTCTTCTGTGTATATAAATAGTATCTCGTAATCATACCCACCACATGCACTGTTCTGCAGCTTGCTGTTATTTTACCTGTGTAACATCCACACTGCTCACATGGCAATGCTTTCATCCCCTAAAATATTGAACCACTACATAAGACCTCATTTTCAGGCACTTTAAAAAGGGTTTGGAACCCATTGTTCTACAAAACATGAAGGTTCTATATTTGCATACCTCTCTAGAAGACCACAAGCCAAGCCAAGTAAATTTGATTTATTCTACATTTTCTGATTTAAACTGGGCTCCACAGTCTATCTTAAAAAATGATTCAATATGAAAATGCAGTATGACCACTCAAAGCAAGAGGGTAACATGTGGGTCAGTATGCCACACAGGAAAAGGTCCCAAGAAAATTAAAATAGGTATCTTAGTCCTGCCCTCTCCCGGGGCTCTCACCTGACCACCTGCCCCACCACCATGTACTTGACCTCCCACTGTGTTGCCTCTACCCAGCTGCCCCTCCTCCCTCCTCCCTGCTGACCTTCCACCTCCTTCTCCCTGCCCACACACAAACGCCTCCTAAATAATCCCACCACAGAAGCCTGGGGCAAGTGACTGGACCTCATCAGCCTCCAGTTTTCTCATTTGCAAAATGGAAATAAAAATAATACCTGCCTGGGCGCCTGGGTGGCTCAGTCATTTAACCATCCAACTATTGACTTCAGCTCAGGTCATGATCTCACAGTTGTGAGATCGAGCCCCTGCTTCGGGCTCTACGCTGACAGAATGGAGGCTACTTAGGATCTTCTCTCCCCCTCTCTCCCTGCCTCTCCCCTACTCACACTCTGCCTGTCTGTCTGTCTGTCTGTCTCTCTGCGTCTCTCAAAATAAATAAACAAACATTAAAATCAGGGTATTGTGTGAATTTAATAAAAGAATCCATGTGAGACTGATGGCACCATGCCTGGCACATAATAAGGCTCAAGAAATAATAGCTGTTTTTATAGAGTGATCATTTTATCAGTACTATCATTGCTACTACAACTAAGCAGGCCCTCTTTGGCCCATCCAGTGTGTGAGTGACTCAGTGTTGAAACGTTCACACTCAGTCCACACCACTTATGAGTGCTGAGGCCTGTACCCCATTGGCAACCACTCACACTTCCTTTCACACACTGCCTCTACTTTTGCAAAGATCTTGCCGGACTTGGAGTTGTGACTGCACTGTATGCACGTGTAAATAAGAAAGCATTAAATCTCTTGGTGATAAGAACTGACAAGATAAACAGATGAGGCATAAAACCGATTTTTCACATGTTTCCAGGAGCCTAAGGACAGGCCTACACAGCGCTGCTTTGACTTTCTCAAGTCCTGGAGGCTTTCTCTCTCCCTTTTCCCCAAGGTGAGGCTGGTCCAGCTATCAATCTCACCACAGCAAAGACACATGACAGGAGAATTGACTGTGCACCCCATAGGGCTGTCAGTGGAAAAATAAATGTCTACATTGAAAGGGCAGACTTGTGTAAATGGCGCCTGGCTTGCTCACGGCAGCTGAGAACACCGACTGCGTTTAGTGAGCCTTCTGCTTTTCATGTTCACATCTGGCTTGAAGACGAGGCGTGACGCAGAACATGGTGTTGGCTCAGGCCCTCTGTGCTGGACACAAATGTCTGTGATTCACACACGTGTCCAGAGGCTATCACAAAGGACTAACAACTCTGACCGGACGTCACTGATGCTCCCTAAATGCTGGGAGACCCTTACGGAGAAGTGGACTGAGGTGCTTCCCAGGGGTGTGCCTCCTGTCTCCCCACAGAGTGCACTGAAGTCCCTATCATGTACGGGACACGTGCCCGAGAGATGAAAACAACGTATGTCCTGTCTTCCAGAGAATTTGAGGGGGAGGAATGGCTTCCTTTTACTGAGGGAAGATCATCTCCGTTAACAACAAAAACAGAACAAAACAAACAAAAAAAGCCCAAGGAAGGGATAAAACCATAGTCCTGGACCTTGTATTTTTCGGATTTGTTGTCCTTTACCCAAAAACAGTGAGAGTTAGAAACACGGGGCATTTATTATGTTCCAGGCACTGTCGTAACACTTTGCACACATCGTAAAATGTCGGCCTCCCAGCAGCCCTGTCAGGTGCTGGGTTTACACACGAGGGGCTGAGATGCAGAGAAGGAATGTGGCTGATCTGTCCCAGGCTCCCTGAGAGGAAGTCTGATTCCAGAACCTCTGTCATGGGACTTTGCAAAGCTCATCCATGCACAGCCCTCACTCTGGAACAGTCTTTCCAAATTTGCTTCCGTGTGGTGTCACGTTTGCCTGCACACTCTCTCCCTTAATTCCATTTGCCCTTCCGCCCCCAGCAAGGGCAATCCCGCCGCCCTATGCCTACCACTCCTGTTAGAATAGTCTTCAAGTAGCTGGTCAGAGCCCCCTCCTGCCCTCTCTGCTTCCCTCTTTCCCACCCTCTCATCCCTCCCAGTTGACTGACTCTTGTGTTTTCAATTCCTTCCATCTCTTTCTTTTGTTTCCTCTTTGGTTTGCACCCCTCTGTTTGCTTCTCACTGTGAAGCTGTCTCCTCAGGTTTGTGTTCTTCACTTTAAAACTTATAGGCCCCGAAGTGAGAGAGTAGGGGTGTGTGTGTGTGTGTGTGTGTGTGTGTGTGTGTGTGTGTGAGAGAGAGAGAGAGAGAGAGAGAAGGCAAATGGAAGTAATACACCTTCTGACACCACCCCCCCCCCCGGCCCCCCGCCAAACATTCAGCTAGCCAGTTATTTCCTGCCAGCATCAGCAAACAGCACTAAAAAAAGAATAAGGTCACCTTTGAAAGACCCTGCGAGAATGTGAGCACACTCAAATGGGGAAAGTACTTAACTATTCTGGGCTATCAGGACACACGGCCCACACAAGACCAAGCGAAGCCACTGTCAGCAGCCCCCGGTGCTGATATCTGTGTCCTGTAATTCCTCAGATGGATCCTTGCAGAGGCCCGTCCAGTCAGGGATCCCCGCCCTGGTGATGGGCTCCCTCAGACGCAGCCCCACCATGGTGGTACGGCCTCAGCAGTTCCCGTTCTACCAGCCGCAGGGGGTCCCCCCTGCCCCCTCCACGGTGGTGGCGGCAGAACTGGGACCGCAGCCCGCTCCCACCGGGGAGCCTGCCCTCACGTGTGTCAGCAGAGGCGGCGACACCAGGACCCGCTCAGCCGCCAGTTCCCTCATCATGGAAGGCAAGGAAATCCCCGTCAAGAGCGAGCCTCTACCTAAACCACCTGCATCCGCCCCACCATCCATCCTAGTGAAACCAGAAAACTCCAGAAATGGCAGCGAAAAGGTAGGAGTGAGGTGACATGAGGGGTGGGGCGTATGGAGTCTTTATATCCCTAACTTGACACAGCGTCCCAGCTCCCGAGGTTTGTTTTACCTGAACGAGGTATCAAAATTGCCTCAAAAGAATCCTCACACACAGTGTCCCCCCACACACCCCTCAGGCCACTGACACCCTCTTCAGATGTGTTACTGTATTCTCCTTCATGCCTCCTGAACGTTTCGTACGTGTTTCTTTCGAGGCCCAGAGGTAAGTTGGAAAAAACGTGGCTTTGTCATCAGCCTTCTCTTGATTGGAATTCCAGATCAGCTGCTTGCTGTCTGGTGTCTTAGCCAAAACACTTCACCTTTCTCAGACTCTTTTTGCTTAATCTGCAAAATAGCAGTACGAACAGGAACAGCCTCCTAGGACTGATGCAGAGATGAAACGAGATGAGATGTGTAAAGTACTTAAACGGGGCTTGATCATAAGCGTTCATGATATAGAAGAGGCCACTGAGACACAGGAGAAATTTAAGGAATTTATCAAAGTCACACCAAATTATAATGATTCCAACAACTAACTTTTACTGTAACCTCTATGGCAGAGTTCAGATCTTTTAACTTCTAGTTCAGGACTTTTCCCACTAGAAGCCATGGGTTTTTATAAAAGTTTTATGTTCTCAATAATATCCTTTTAAGGCAGGAGGAACAGCGAGATAGAGGAGGTGACATTAAGGAAATTAGGTGACTGTTATCTTTTAGTTTACTGACCATCACCTCCACCACCAGCCCCACCATGACCCATTCCAGGCCAAAAGGAAAGATGATGTGGTCTCCTCCTCTTTGCTAAGCATTTACTGAATGCTAACAACTTGGCAGGCACCGTGCTGACTACTGTGCATGCCTTATCTCATTTAATCCTGACAATAACCCTCTGAAGTGGTTATTTTAATTCTCAACAGCCCCCTCTAGTAGATATTATTATTGTCGTCCTCGTTTTAAAATGAGGAAAGGAAGCTTGAGGAGTTAAAGTGCTTTACCAAAAGACACACAGCTGACACATGTGTCTGGAGTAGAATCCAGATCTGATACAAAAACTCATGTTCTTAACACTAAGCTGTAAGCTTGTAAGGAAAAGCATTTGGAAAAAAAATGTTGACTGATATCAATGTTGGGAGTTCTTTTTCTGGATTTTAGCATTCAAATAATTCAGAGTTTTCTAGGCCCCAGTTGCCTTTTACCCCAAGCTGTTAGACACAGCCCTCACATTGTCAGCATTTAAGAAGTGCCCAGACCTCTGTGAGATGTGGTGAGGGTCAAAAGTATGAAGAAACTTGGATTTTCAGTGGGGGACACTAGGATCCAATGTCATAGGAAAGAAAAAGAAAGAAAGAAAGAAAGAAAGAAAGAAAGAAAGAAAGAAAGAAAGAAAGAAAGAAAGAAAAGAAAGAAAGAAGGAAGGAAGGAAGGAAGGAAGGAAGGAAGGAAGGAAGAAATTTCTAAGCAGTAGCACAGAACACTATCAAGCCCTAAATCAGGGCTGCGCTAAAGAAGTATCTGTTGGTACAAGGTAGCTCTATAACAGACAAGGAGAGGTGAAAGAAAGAGGGAGGAAAAAATCTTTAAAAATTAAAAAAATAAAATAAAAAGGAGGGAGGGAGAGAAGGGGCTTGGGCAACAGGAGACCATGCCTCCCCTATGAAGGAGTCCTGCTCATCAGCTCCAGACAGCTATTGCCAGAATGGGGCACAGGCCTCAATGTACCAGCTTTGATTTTTTAAGAGACATATGAAATTCTAATTTTTATATACAATCTCCCAATTTTATGTGTTGGCAACTAAATCAGACTCTCAAACATGCTGCAGACTAAATTCAAACAGCAGGAGTCCACTTTGCAACCTCTGCTCTGAGGATATAAGGCCATCATGAGACCTTTGAGTTGGAAGTCAGCAGGTGGGGGGCCTCAAGGAAGAGGTGGGCCTGGAGATAGGCCTGAAGGGCAGATGGTGTGGAGAGAGAGAAGGTGAACTTCTTGTACTTTCTGGAAGGAGCCATAACCTCTTGCCTCAGCCCTTTTCTCAAGTGACTGCCTCTCCCACTTCTCCTAGGTAATTTCTAATCGTTCTTCAGTTCTCAATTTAAATAGCTGTGGCTCTCGGAGGCCTTCCCCAGATGCCCCACTGCTGCTAGATAGGCCCCTGCGCTCCCCTAGAGGCTTCCGCACGTGTTACCACTGCCTGTCAGGGCAGTCTTGTTCCCTCTTGGGTCCGCAGCACCTAACAGCGCGGTGCATCCGAGACCCTCAGAGTAGACACAGGCGTTTGCGAGGGAACACAGAAATGAGGTGTTTTAAGTAGGGATATGTGTGGAGAAGCAGCAGGACTCAAGTACCAGGGAAAACCTCCCAGCTCCTGCCTCACCTGGGCCCCTGTGCTCTCCTTTCTCTTGCAGCAAGTCAAAACTGTGCGATTTCAGAATTACAGCCCTCCTCCGGCCAAACAGTACACCTCCCACCCCACGTCAGGAAAGCCTGAACAGCCTGCCATCCCCAAGGGGTCCCAGCCTGAAGCCGCCCCCTCAGGCCCAGAGATGACCGTCCTATTCGCCCACCGAAGCGGCTGCCATTCCGGACAGCAGACAGACCTCCGGAGGAAGTCGACTTTGGGCAAGACCACCACCCCAGTGTCCACTGCTTCGGCCACACAGACCGTGTTTCCCAGCAAATGAATCTACGGGTGGCTTTTCCCAGACCCCAAAGAGGTGAATTGCATTTAAATACAGTCTGCCTCCACTGGTGGCATCCTGCCATTCTTTGGGTTCTCGAGCTCGGGTCCTTGTTCTGCCAGCAGGTGGGAGAGGAAAGGCCGGGAGCAGGGTTCCTGCCCTGGGTGGGAAGATAGAGTGCATGGCCTTCTACACGTAATGTGTGATGCAGCAAGGCTGCTACTCAGACCAAGGAGTGGGAGACAGTCTTGCCCACCCTGTTCCCTCATCCCTTGTGTTCCGTGTAGCATTTCTATGGCACTCTCAAAGGGGCTTCACAATGGTGGGAATGTTGGCATTGCTTCTTTGACCTCATCACCATGTTCTCAACGAGCATTAGGACAGCTTCTGCCATCTTTGGGGCCTGTACGCTGACTGCTAGTGGCTGCCATACGTTGTTCCCTCCACAGAGTCATCATCCTGGCTGCCAAGGGAAAATTGGGGGAAGGATGTGTGGTGGATACTCTGATCTTCTGAGAACCCTCTAAAACCAAAGGGAGTCAGCTTAGTGGATTTGGTCCAAACAAGAAGGTCAGAGAGAAAGTGATGATCGATCACAATTTAAGCCTCTCGATCTGTTTCCCTACGTATAATCCTACACGACACATAAAGCAGGAAGCACAGAGCTGGGGGGTAGGGTCCTGTGTGGAATTATGGATAGTTCATTCTTCCTGGCTCCAGCCTGACTTCCCCAAGGAAACACGGCATGCTTAAAAAGAACTCCGTAAGGGGCTTGAGTTTAGATATGTATCCCATTTGCATGACAGCATTCTTTACCTTCTCCGATTTGTTCCCGTTTGGGGTAGACTAGCTGTTTCACTGGGTTGTGGGATAAGGCAGCAGGGTCAGTGAGGAGATGCCAGTCCAAAGCTGGAGTGGAGACATTCCCCAGAGAACAGCTGCTGTCAAAGGGACCCAGCAGAGAAGGTGGGAGAGGAAAGGGGGAACAGAGGAAGAAAGGGTGAGGCACAAACAAAAGCAGTCAGAGAAAAGGTGGGGGTGGTGAATAGAACAGAGGAAGATAGATTGGGTGGATCTGTCAGGGAAGAAGGGAAAAGGGGAAGAGCGGCTTTGACACTCATGACAACTGGGAACAGAAGGGTGGAGTCTGCAAAAGCAGATGACCGCATTGAGACGGGACTGAAGCGAAAGCCTTACAAACAGGGCTGAGGGGGCACCCCAGAGAGCTGAGGCAATGTTGTAAGACAACCCATTAATTCTCATTAGACTTAACTGTTGTGATTTAACATTTATTGCTTGCCCATCAATGTGGGCACCTTAGTACATAAATGCCATTTGCCACTAAGGCTGGGTGTCGTTAAAAAAAACAAGGCTGGTCTAATTAGACCTTTTCCCTGGACAGTTCTTGAAATCCTGGGATTAAAAACATTTATCTTTCACATAACTCCCCCCCCAACACACACACACACACACACACACACACACACACACACACAGCCAACTGAATTGTCCACATACTTTTGCAGATATTAATAAAGCAAAAACAAAACCATAATCCTGCCAAGGATACTGCACGTATGTCACACCTATGGAGTTGATAGAGCCAACCTGGTGACACACTCTAGTGTTTCTGTGAGATGTGACCCTTGCCTACTTTGCAGAAGCAACACGAACGACTCCTTACCTCACTGAGCTGAAAAATAATCCACATGGAGAATTGGGAGAAGGTCACAAGGACAGGGAGGCATCCTGTGATTTGTCAAAATTTAAGTACCTAAGCTGCTTCTCTATTCAAAAGAACACCCTCAATGAGTTTAGCGATGAGTTTAGCAAGCTGCTCTACTACCAGGGTGGCAGGTATATGAGATGACCAGCCAATAAAGTATTTATTCTGTGCCTCAGTAACAATGGATCCAGTTAATTTTTAACTGTTGTGGCTGACAAGCAGGTTGTACAGGAGTAGTGGAGACACGATCCTTGACTTCCAAATGAAAAAGAATATTCTTCCAATTGTGCGCTCTCTGTAGAGGGTTGCCTTTCTGAGAAATGTGAACAACTCCAAAAGTTTGATACCCCCATTCCATCCAGGCTCTTCACCAATACCCAACATCCCACTTCCTCCCTCCCAAACTAAACCCCGTGTCTGTAGTGTTATATGAGGATTTGAAAGGAGCAGGAGAGTGTCATTTCCAAGTAAAAGGTGAACCCGCTGGCACCTCCCATCACTTATTCCACCAATGTGTTTCAGACATTTACTGTGAGCAGGGCACTACAGTGAGAACAACAGATACATCCTCTCCTATAATGTCTGCTGTAACCTTATAAGGCAACTGTAAGTGTCCCAGTGCAGAGCCAAGGAAACCAAGGCTTAAAGGGTAACCACAGATTGTAGCAGAGTGATTTTGACAGCTGCCCACACCCTTGAGTTCAAGGTCTATGATTTCAAAGCCCAACGTGGGACTATGATTTATGAACTAAGAGACCATCCTTGGCCTCAGGCCACTGACTTCAGGCTGCAGGGACATGACATAGTACAGTGGTTACAAATGTAGGCTCTGCTACACAAAGAATAATTTCAGATCCAATTCCCAATTACTACTTACTAGCCATGTAATGTTGGGCAAGTTACTTAATCTCTCTGAGCCTTGTTTTCCTACCTATGAATGATAATAGTGCCAAACTCATTGGGCTATTGTAAGGATTAACTGACATAATATTATAAAGTGACATCGTGCACACCCCACACATGTCAAACTTGGATGTTTTTAAGGGAGCGGGCCCCTGAAATTCCAGGTGAGAAAATCTAAAGGGCATGGCCAGGGTGAAGGTGCTAGAAGGAAACCAGTGTAGCCCCATCATGGAGGTCAGAACATAGACTAGACTAAGTCCTGAAGGGCATATAGGAGTCAGAAAAAAGCGTGGGGAGAATGGCATCCCAAGCAGAGATAGAAGCATTTGACATCTGGATTTAAATGTATTAATCAAGCCAAGTTCTCTTAGAGGAATCCATTTCTTTGTGGAACATTCCAGGGATCCTAGGTAGAAACAAGCACTTCACATCAAGCATCCCATCCTGTGCGAGCTCCACCCCTGAGCTAAGGCTCAGAGTGGCTAGGAAAGTGCCCCTTCACCTCATAAGAAGCTCGCATCTCAGTGCTAGGAAAGCTGCTGAGGGTAGGCTCTGACTGGGGAGGACGGGGTCGGGGGACATCTGAGAGGTGATGGAGGGGCACAAGCAGCTGAGGACAGACTCTCAGGGCCACACTTGAGGAAATGGTCTCCTTAAGCAGCATCAGGACCCTCACCTAGACCTTGTCTCCTTTCCTTTCTCATGTGGGACCAGTGACACCTCCTCTACCCTCCACCCTCCACAGATAGGGCTTTTGGAGCAGGAAGAGTTTAAAACAATGCCCCATCTATGGGTTGGTGAGGTTCAGGACTGACTCAACACATGGTCTGTCCGTGTCAGGCCAGCATTCCAGAGCAGCAGCGATCCAGGGGTGCTGGGTCAGGGTCGAGCTTTAGTTAGACAGACATGGACTCTTCAATTTGTCCCATCCCCAACAACCTGCTTCACTCACTCACATGACCTACACTTGAACGAGGTGTGTTCTCCTAGAGTCCTAGAGTGAGCTGGACTTCACTTCAGAATCTTCAGTGATGCACTGATCATTAGAGCTGGACCCTTAGAGATCAGCTGACTCGGGCACTCAGGTCTCATGGCCTGACAGGGCTCAACAGTTTTGAGGCGGGGACTAGACACCTGTGTTTTCAACATTCTTTCCAGGTGATTCTGATGTACAAGAATCAAATCCACCTTCCTCATACCATATAGTCAGACGGGAATGTGGCCACATTGGTGGCTAATATATTGAACTCTGCCTATAGTGACAGGTGAACAGGGGCCCTGAGCTCCCCAAGGCCTCTCCCCACTCCTGCCCTTTCTCGCCATTTTCCCCATCGTCCAACCACTAAAGGGCTCAGGCCAGGTGCAGCTAAGACCTTCAGCGATAAAGGCCTTTTTCATTCTCATTGGCTAGTGACTACACCATACTGGCTGTTATGTATCTCCACTGTTACCCTGTTATACAGAAAGAACATGGCCCAGAGAGGTCCCTCAGATATTGGGAGCACTCTTTCCTCCCCAAATCCTAGCCACTGTCCAGCTCCCTGACAATCACTTCCATCAAGGCCGTTGGCTTAGGAAAGGCGCAGACTTAGAGGGCGGGCAGTTCCTTGCTCACCGCTCTACCTTTTTCGCCAAACATCTTCATAGGTACAAGCAATGCTCGTTAGCTTCCCAGCTCCTCTGGCATCAACCGGGCAGTCAGGGAAGTCATTTGTTTCAGTACAATGAGCAGACATGATCCTCATCCGCTCGCTCGCCTCTGCCCATACAGACCAGCCTCACAGACCCTGGACTCCCTTCCCAGGAAGTAAACAGCTGTGGCAGGCAGGGGAGCGGCGTCCTATCAAGTCTCCCCACTAGGAGCAAGTGCTGAGCAAGCTAGGCTATCCCAGGGCCGGCAGCTGCTGCCACGGGTGCTTCTCTTGTTTTGTCTTGACAGTCAAGACCCCAGTTGTGCGTTTGGCGAAGAGAAGGGAGTGTTAGCACTTCCAGCAACCTCGCAGGTGACCATGAATGACAGTCACTGGGGGAATGCATCTGGCAGGCAAGACCAAATCAGAGGAGTTAACTCCAAAGATCCTTTCCAGCGGGTTGGTGTCCCTGAGAATAAATCTTACAAGGACATTCTGCTTGAAATAGAACAATGTTAAATGAGCAAGCCATCTGTTTGCCAGGCCATAGTATTGTGTCCTAGACCAGAGCAGAAACAAAATGTTCTCAGGAAGCCCTTCTGCTTACTGACCTCCACTTTGACAAATAAAACGCAGCAGAGGTGGGACCAAAGGTGACAAGGGGGGGGGGGTGCAGGAGAGGGAGCGCTGCAGATTCACCTGTACATTCATTCAGTAACAATCATCCACCACTCACTCTGAGTCAGGCTCTGTGAAACACAGTGGGGATTCAGGGGTTCAAAAGAGAGAGAAAATATATGTGGGCCTCACAGAGTGCTGTTTCTTATTAATTTTACTGGGTTTGAGGACTCCTTTCTGCCTTCTCCCTTTATTAAATTAAATGGTATGTGTGTGTGTCTCTCTCTCATACACACACACACACACACACACACACATACATATAAATGACTGATCATAAAACAGATAACCATATACCTACCATCAACTTTTGTAAAAAAAAAAAAATCATTATCAATCCCATTGAAGCCTGCTGTGTGCTTCATCTAACCTCACTCCTTCTTCCCCTCCTCCCCACTTCTATCACAACCACTATCCAGAACTCGGAGCTCATCATTCCTTTGGGAGCTTTCCACACGTGTACCATATGGAATTTTCAGTGCCGCTCATAGATCTGCTCAGTAAACACTAGTCATAGCGGTTATTACAACCTGAGGCCACAGATACCCTGCTGAATATTTGAACTCCCATCTGGCTTCTGTCACTAGGATTCTAAGGCTTTGGGTCATGGCTGGGAATTGAGATTTTGATGTACAGCATGTCAGGTTTTAAGAAGTTCTAGTTTAGAGGGATTTTTATAAGAACTGTTCCCAGTACAGCTGTTTACAGAGAGACCTTGCTGCACCCGAATAGAGAAAATATGGGTTGTGGCTGTGGCCAAATGGTTTGAGTACAGGACTTTCCAGGCAGCTCTCCTCCGGGCCCTGCCTGGCACCTCTGGGGAGCCACCTGCAGAAACCAGAAGCAGGTCCTCAGAGTCTGATACTAAAACAGATCTGGCTGCTCCTGCTGCTGCTGCTGTTGAAAAACCCTCACAACCACTTTGTGAAGTCTACAGGGAAAAGCTATTTGTGTCCCCTGACTACAGATCAAGAAACTGAGACTCGGAATGTTTCAATGCTGTAAGGTTGCATAATTAGTTTAGGATAGGAGGGAGACCAAAAAAAAAAAAAAAAAAAAAAGTGTCTATGACTTTCCATTCAGCAATAATTGTCACCATTTACTGAGCACCTACTATGTATCAAGAACTTTACATGCTTTATACCATGTAATTCCATCCAACCCTATGAGGGGAGGTGTTGCATTATCCCATCTTAGAGATTACCATTAAGGCTCAGAGGTCAAATGACCCGTCCAAGGCAAAAAGGACTGGAACCCAGCACTCTAATCCCAAACCTTAATCTTAAATCACCACGTCCCTCTTATTCAGTGGCAACAAGTAGCACACAACATGGATGAGACTGGAGAGGATGGACAAATGGGCATGTGCTTCTGAAAAATGGGGATGAGGATAGGGTCGGGGTCAGGGGATAGCTTAACTCAGAGGGTCAGGCCCTCCAAGAGAAAAACTGTAAGGGTCTTGCCATCAAGAAGCAGGGGTGGGAAGGAAGGTAACTGAGGGTGTTCTGAACAGAATATCCAAGAAGCAAATGTACCCCTGCTACAAGGGCAGCCAGATACAGCCAAACAACTTTAAAAAGAACCGAAGCTTACAATGTGGTTCTGCATCGTTGACGTCAAAACACAATAATCATTTTGCATCCCCTAGACCCCTCCCTCTTCATGAGTTTATTTCTGGTTTTGCCTGCCCTCACTCTAAATGGCATAAGCAGAGACCCTGAAGATGGGGGTATGACCTCCAAAATGATCTTCCACTTCCACCTGCTCTATGGGAACAAGAGGGCTGCAAAGCAAGAACATCTTCCAGCACTCCATGCTGGTATTCATCCAAAGTTCAAAGGCGATCGCTTTCAGGGGTAAATACACACCCACAGATGCAAGCTAATTATGCAAATAGGGTCGCTGCTGGATGGACAAGAACTACGGCCCAGTAAGAACTAAAAGGATGCTAGCCAAGACCCAGGGAGAAAGGCAAAGGGCATTTGCAAAAGCCATTTTGTGTGTCCTCCATTAATGCTATTAGAATCAATGGTAGCTTGACCGACCGGCTTGATGAAGGATATTTGTGATGTCAGAGTTCAATTGCTATAGGTCACACATGCCCTGGAGGTCAGAGCCGTCCTGATGCCACCGCCATGAAAACAGCGACTCCCTGCACCACCCCAGAGGATCGTGACAGCTAGTGGCATTCAGCAGACTGCATCTAAAAATAAGGAGGCAGCAAAAATACGTGGGGGGGGCCAAAGAGAAATTCAAATATGGTCTTCAGAGGGTTGTACCTGCCCCTGATTCCTGACCCTTCCCTATTCCCAGTTTCTTGGGGAGATGTTTTGCATCTCTGTCAAGAAAAAAGTGGAAAAAAAGTTCACTGCATGAAGAGGACATGTCAGGCACAGCTCAAGAGAGAGAAGCACCAGCTTCCATGATGAGGAACAGAGCAGTCAGAGGTTGGAAGGGAGTTTAGATATCAGAACCACATTTCCAAATAGCCCATTCTGCACATTCTATTTATAAACTGAGTTCTTTTTTAAGCGTACACTGTTTTTACATGTTGGCAATTTGAGAACCTAGGTTTCTTTATCATGGAGACTTCATACAAAGGACTAGATTTTAAAGCTTTGGTCAACCAGGATTTGGGAGTAGCTATACCAGCTATGTTCCCAATCCACTAGAACTTTTACAAGATATGGAAAATCATATAATAGCTCACGTGATGGGTTCTGGAATCAAATCCTAAGGGGTTTCATCCCAGCTTTGTCCCTTTCCAGTTATGTTTCCTTTGGCAAATGACTAAACAAAGTTGGACAGTTATGACATCTCCCCAAACCTGTTTGCTTGCCTGTGAAATGGGGATCAGAACCTCCACCTCGTGGGGTTCTCAGCAGGATTAAATGAAATCATGCACTGATCATGGTATGGGGTACACTGAAGTGTTTAATAAGCGGCGGAGAGTCCCGAGAAATGGATATGGAGGCACAACCCCACATCAGAGAGCACAGGAAAAAATGAGGCTCGAAAGTACAGACAGAAGTGGGAGGGGGGCAACCAGGGCAGGTTTCGGACATCGGGGAGCTTCAGTGAGGAGAAACACATTCTGAGAGATGCTAGCACCGAGGAGTGTCATGTGCAGAGAAAACAACTGGGCTCTGGAATCCCAAGTCCCTGTGTTCAAGTCCCGGTCTCCTTGGCTCTCTGATCTGGGACCAAGCTAACTAACCCCTAAAGAGTGGAAACAACCATCAGCACTTCAGAGGGTTACTGGCAACGTCGATTGAGCCCGGGAGGCCAGATGCTGGCATGCACAAGGAACCCTACAAGTGGTGGTTGCTGGAGGAGTTTGCAGGCTTGAAAGCAGGGGAGCAGGAGAAATGCTAAGTGTAAGACAGAATCTCATGAGCTGCCATTCATTACATGTGTACTGAATGCCAGGTACTAAGCTAACCCCTCAGAGGGTGACTTACAAGGGTGGTTAAGAGCCCAGCAAGTTAGGTGCCCCGGATTCAAATCTAGGCTCTGTGTTTCCTCCCTGTGTCACTGTGGGCAAGACACTGAATCTCGCCAGCCTTTAGTCCCCTTGCTCGTAAAGGGCAGGCGGCAAGGGTGCGTTCCCTGAGCAGTATGGCGAGGAGCAAACGGGAGAATGGACACAAGTCACGAGCACAGGGCCCGACACATAGTGCTTGTGGTGTTAGCTGTCATTAGTATTGACATGTGTGTGGCTCACGTAGCCCTCACAACAGTTCAGGAGCTAAGTGTTAGTATCTTCTGTTCACTCAAACAGCTGAGGCTCAGAGGGTAAATCACTTGGCTAAGGTCACAGTAAGGAAGCCACGGGACTGGTTTCGTAAAACTAGAAAGCCCGGATTTTTGTTCTCTTTACTTTTTAGGTAAGCTGGTAAATGGCCCAGGGTTGAGGCAATATGACAGTTACTTTAAATGCACCTTATGCCATAACCCTCATCAGTCTTTTTTCTTCTGATTGCCCCCCATGACCTCACCTCCTCACCTGGAGACGGTGTAAGGTGTAGGGTCCTCTGTGACCCCAAGCACAGCCGGTGGAAGCATCTGTGGGGACCTGCAGGTTCACGAGGTGGCCAGGGTTTATGAAATATCCATTCTGATTTGCAAGTAGGTCTGACACAGACATGCTTCCAGCTGGCTGTGATTTCGATAAAAACCCCTCCTCCTTGGTGCCAATTAGCAGACATGAAATGTCCCTGGCACACTTTGTAATTCAGAAAATGTATGTGCTGATTAGTTAATCTCCTGCTGGACACACCATTATGACCAAGGGGCTGCAGGCCAGCATCCTGCCCTCGCCCCATCTCCATTTAAAGGCACAGAATGTTTTCCTCCTGAGTAGAAATCACTGTCCCCTCATTCATTTATTTCCATCCAACAAATATTGAATGGGTACCTACCATGTGCAGTTTTGTTCCATACAGTTGGGATATGGCAGTGAACGGCGCAAGGAAAGTCCCTGCCTTCGCGAAGGGGAGTGAATGATAAACAACTAAATACACAGGACTGCTTCCATAGCACAAATGTTATGAAGGACACAAAATGATCCGACAAAGAACAGCTGAGAGGGACAAGCTACATTAGGTAGAGTGGCCAGGAAAGATTTCTCCAAGGAGGTGACATGGGAGCTGAGACTGAAGGCTAAGAAGGATCCAGACACACAGTGTGGCAATAAATGTGCCTCGAACCAACAATGGAAGAATAGATACTTCCTCTTTGTTCCTGCCAAGAAGGACCCTCACAGGAAGGTTGAACTCAGTGAGATGCCACAAGCATAGAGGCAAGTGCCGGCCTCTCTAAGCCTTGTGCCCCATCTCGAAGATGGGGTGCTGGGCCTGTACACTACATTGCAGGACTACAGGATCAGAACACCTTCCAAGGGGCCTCGCACTCGCAGCTCTTTAAGCAATGACCACACAGCAAGCAAAAGCAATCTGTCATTTTTTTAGAAGCAGTCAGAATGGCTGTTTGGAATTGTGTAGTCCAGGCCTGTCATCTGCTTTGTTATCATTAGGACATTCTGACTGAATTTCCACGTCCACTTACTCAGAAAATATTGCTCTGTTGTGAGTGTCCCTCCCCACTGCCACCACCTCCTTCCTCTGCTCCTCCCCCACTCCAACCCCAATCTTGCTCAGACAGAGCAGTTAAGAGCTCAGGCTATACTTCCAAACGTGGGAGACAATCCATCACCCACAACCCCGCAGAGAGAGAGAAAGAGAGAGAAAAGAACCATTGGCTCAGTTGTGATCAGGTGATGTTGGGCATCACATTCTACTCCTATTACAAGACATACCTCGTTTGTCAAATTAAAATTTATTAGAAAGGTTTGCTTGTCTTGCAGAACACTCGCAGAACAAGTTACACGCAATCCAGGGTTTTACTGTACATTCTTTGCATTAAAGGACTCTCCTTACGACCCACTCAAGAACACACTATGGCTCACTGACTGTGAGATCACATCCTGGATCAGATCCAACTTCTGTACCTGAATTTCCTCACTAAAAGGAGGATCACACAGTGAAAACCAAACAAACAAACAAGCCCAGGCTATAGGACTGGAACACTTGAGTCGTATCTCAGGTGTGACTGTGTGACTTTGGGCAAGTGGCTTCACTTCTCAGAGTCTTAATTTTCTCATCTATATGATGGAGGCCATCTCACCAACAACCAGATACAGTAAACACTAAGCTATTATTATCCTTATTTTTCGAAAGTGTGTAAAACCCTAACAACTCGACTTAGAGAATGGAGATTTAAGTCTTTAAGGCAAAAGAAACTCAAGCAATGAGTGGAGCAAGGAGCCAGTTTAATGATCTGTATCCACCTGTGGCGTTTTCCGTTCTTTGGGATAAGAAGCAGCATCACAATCAACAGCGTTCAAGAGGGCCCTTAATTTATAATAATACTTTGGTGCCAATAATCATAGAACACCTGCTACGTGCCAGACACTGTTCTACGTGCTTTACTTACATGTACCGATTTAAACATCCCACTATGACCGTACAATGTAAGCACTATTACTATCCCCATTTTACAGATAAAGAAACTAAGACCTAGAGACAATAAGTAACTTCCACAGGGCCACAGAGCTAGTAATCTGTGGGGTTCAGGAATAAACCCAGGCAGCCTGACTCCAGTCTCTTCTGCTTACAGCTTGCCACCTCATTTAAGATGAAACCCAAAAGCCTTCCTAAAGACATCAGGGTTTTCTACTTCAAATAGATTTGTCTTCTGAGTGCTCAGTCCACAAAGAATTATTATTACCTGCCTAATCCTGAAACCCCAGGCCTGTAGACACAGCACTAATAAGAACTCCCACCCAGTGCTACACAACGCCAGCCATAGGTACATTCACACCTCCTACCACTTGATGGGATTTTCGGGTGCCTGTTAAAATGTCAGTGGATCTTAGAGTTGAAGTCCTTTCCACATCATTTACCACAACCTGGAAGGTCAGATTCACATGGCAGTCAGCCTTCCCTTGGCAGTTACCTTCCTCAGCCCGGGAGGGCCCCGCACTCCCTCTCGGAAATGCTACGTCACAATAAATGTACTCAAAAGAGCAGACAAACCACCACTACTCCCTTGGGACCCAGATGCGGTTATCTCAAATAACCTTACCTTCAGTCTCCGAGGGACAGACTCCAGCTGCTGACTCTGGGCCGATCTGCAGATGAGACCGTCCATTTCCAGACCCAAGTGATATTAACGCATCTCCAAAGGCATGTGCCCAGCACTAGCGCTGGCACCAATTTAGGCAGAGGGAAGACAAGCAGGATATATCCAACACAGGTGCCTTCTCTTTTAAGGGTTAACAGTCACGAAGGGCAGGATAAAACTGCCTACGTTTGGTGGTATAGAGTGAAGAGAGCCTAATTCGAAATCCGGGGGAATTTACTGGTATGGTGGGGTGCAGAAAGCATCCTAGTAATCGCCGACTTTGTGTTCATGCCTGCTTCTCCTGCTGAACGGAAACAGACACCTGGAGACTCCCACAGCTCCTACTTGCTGTTGTGCTGAACGGAACACGTCAGCAAACGAGGAAGCACCACGTTCCTTTTTGCAGGCCCTGAGAGCTCAGAGCAGCTCGGTGTTGAACCCAAGCGTGACTGCCTGCTGGAAAGCTCGGGGTTCTTCAGTGCTGACTCTGTAGCGATGGATCAGAACTCTGCCTTTGGAGAGTGAGGGTTAGGGGAAGACTCCCCAGAATCAGTGTTTCCCATAAACCCCTCGCAAGATCAGTCCCACACCCTCCTGCAAAGAATGAGGCTGGGATCATCATGAAAGTTTCCCCAAAGAGAAAACTGGTCTGTTAAATGAGCTCGAGTCCTCGGAGAGGAAAGAAATCGGCCCCAGATGAAAGAAATTGGCCAAGAGATGGAAAAGTCTCTCTCCTGCTCCTTTCCTGTTTTACTGGATTTTCATAGGAACTCACTCACGGACAAAGTGTGAGGCTGTCTTTCAGAACGCAAGTCTTTCTAAATGTTATTGGACCAATTTCCCATCATCCTTTTGGCTTTCTCCTGCCCCCTTCAGCAGGATCAGCTGGGACTTCATCTGCACCCAGGAGGGCCAGGAGCCAGTTCCTGGGATGAGCATTCAAACCACCTGCACAGGGGCAGCCCGGGGTGTTGCCCAGGTGCCCCACATTTCTCGTCGCTTTCTTTTAATCTGGAGCAGTTCTTCAAGATTCACCACCTTCTGGTGCGCCTGGGTGGTTCAGTGAGCTGAGCGTCTTGATTCTTGATTTCAGCTCAGGTTGTTATCTCATAGTTCGTGGGATCAAGCCCCACCTCAGGCTCCATGCTAGCAGCACAGAAGCTGCTTGGGATTCTGTCTCCCCCTCTCTCTGTCCATCCCTCACTCATGCTCTCAGTCTCTCAAAATAAATAAATGAACTTAAGAAAAATTCACTGCCTTTCATGCCCTTGGCATTTTTAAGAATAGAGGCCTTTTATTCTATAGAATATCTCTGAGTTGGGGGTTTGTCTGATATTCCTCCATCATTAGACTCAGATTATTCATTTTTGTCAGTAACAAAATAATCCTCAGCATCAGACAGAAATGCCTGAGTCCATGCTATATAAACATAAGGAAAAGCTCTTCCTTACAGTAGAGTGCCAACTACTAAATGTAAAAGGACTGATGGAATTTTTTACAAAAATTACCATTTGGCAACCACCACACTAATAATTGGTTCAGGTAAGAAACATCAACAGGTATTAAAATCAGTGGATGAAAGCTTGAAGAACTCAGAGTATTTCCTCACATGATACTTACTAATCACAGAGGGGAAAAGAGCAACTTCGTAGTGGAGAAACCTGGTAGAGAACCACTGTAACCAAAAGACCCCAGTTAGCATCTCCAGTAGTGGGGAAATAGACACCATGTACCTCCCAATACGATGAACTGAAGACACAACACCTCTTCTGGGAAATGACAAGACAGATTTCTGTCCAAAAGGCTTAAGAATTTTAAAGAACTATCATTCTCTCCAGGGTCCATTCACACACAATACATTCTGAAATCTTTTTCACCTTCACAGACCCGGTCTTGGTCATCTTCCCAGGAGGAGCTAGCAACAACCGGGATGCTGAAGAGCACAAATGATCTGCTGGGATGGAAACTGCTCAGTGGAGAGTTTGTGGACCACGTGATATTCCTTGGACATCAGGGATGGTACCGGAATACCAACAGGCTGGCCTCTGGGACAGAAGGGCAATAGGAGAAAGAACAAATCTGTCTTCATCCAGAGTATCCGTGGGTGGTGAGCCAGGATGGGGAACAGCACATGAGCCATGTTCTGTTCCAGGTTACAGCAGACTCCCACCTCTCCTGGTAGTCTGTTCTGTTGTCAGATCCAAGGTTTTTCTTGCCAGTTTCTCACACCTTGGCACCTCACTGACAAATGAGAAGACTAGACTTCAGGTTCCTTCCAGCTCTGTGACTGGCCTGTCTGTGCAGCTCACATTTGGAGCAGTGCAGGTAGGGGATGGTATCACATTCTCCTCTTGGATATTCAAGCCAGAGAAGCCAATGCTTCTTCACAACACCCCTAGCCTTCACCCCCTCTCCTGACTCCCACCAAGCTTCCTATGTCCATCCACCACATCTTTGTTCTTTTCCATTCCAATTCCATGCTGTCTTTTCCCCCTGACACTCTCTGGTCCAGAGGATTTCTGTTCCATCATACTGATCAAAGAAATGAGGAATTGGTACATAAGGAATCTCAGAAGAAAATGATGATGTAATAATAGAGATACCACAGATTACAGTGCTCACAGTGAGGCTATTTCAAGTCTAAAGATATAAAAATCAATTATAACCATTCATTCTTTTCTGTTCAGAGTAAGTCATCCTAAAGGGCAAGTCACTAGAAGATCTTCTATGCCTGGTTTAAAAAAAAAAAACTCTAAAATACAAATTTTACATCCAACGTGGAGCTCGAACTCACAACCCTGAGGTCAAGAGTTGTATGGTCTGTCTACTGACTCCTCCAGCCAGGCACCCTGACCCTAAAATACAAATTTTAAATTGTCTCTGTTAACTGGAGAGAGACATGGCACAGATAAATGCAATTTGGAAATACCCTTGAGACTCTGAGCTGTGCATTTTCATCTTCTCCTCTATCTTAAGACATCAGTGAGAATTTCTTCAAAGCACATTCTGCCCTGATTTTTAAAGACAATGACAAGAGCACAGCAGTATTTGGATATGTTGGTTGTTTTAGAGTTGAGAATTATTATGTTGCACTGAAACACCTGAGTCTTTCATCCAGCCCTCCTGGTAAGCAGGAGCAGGCATCAGCCAAACCGTGAGCAGAGTAAAGGATAGATTTTGTGGTTACAGAAATGGGTTCTTCTATGTGAAGGTGCCACATGGAGGACTCAACCTAGCACCCATCTCCTAATTAAATGAATAACTTGGACTTTTTACCACAACCTACTCTCAGCCCTGGTGGAAAGTGGTAATAAGCAACAACATGCCCTGCTGTGTTGGCAGTATCTGCGAGGTGGTGAGTCAGAAGGCAAGAAGTAGGGAGAGACCACAGAGAGAATAGTACAGTGATGACATTGCCTTTCACACATGGTCAGTGATGCTGTTGCCAATTGTCCATCATCCCTTGTCTCCTAACTGCTATGACTAAATGTTAGTTCCATTTCCTCTGGAATGAGTTCAGGTTTGGTTGGCCCCTCTTTAGCCTCAGCAGCAAAGAATATAGAGATGCCACCTTCATATTCTGGAACTGACTTGTTACTACCATGAGGCCTTATAGCCCACGTATAAATAGGTTTCAGTGACTTCATTTTCCAAGAAAGTCATAGAATTTCAGAGTTAGAAGGAATTTTACTTTCATAGATGATGTATGAAAAGGGAAGTATAGGCAAGCAGCCCATACGAAAGCAAGCTGCATAAACTGGGGGGTGGAGCGGGGTGGGGGGGGTGGAGAGGTGAACACACAGCATTACTCCTAATCCCCAGAAACCATTAGACCACATCAGCTCATTAAAGCCTTGTGTTCAGGAGCCTCTCATTCCTGTCTTCTTCTTACATTTTCCTTCTTCCTCCTCTCACGTTAACAGTGACAGGAAATCACCACTCCTAGTTTTTACACTGGTTGTTTTTTTAAGTCTCTGGGAACTTTCCGTGACTTATCAAGTGGAGGGTTTCATGAAAATTTAGCTCTTCCTCTGAACCTGCTTAGCCAATAGACCAAATACTTTTTTATTTTTTTTTTTAATTTTTTTTAACGTTTATTTACTTTTGAGACAGAGAGAGACAGAGCATGAATGGGGGAGGGTCAAAGAGAGAGAGGGAGACACAGAATCTGAAACAGGCTCCAGGCTCTGAGCAGTCAGCACAGAGCGGGGCTCGAACTCACAAACCGTGAGATCATGACCTGAGCTGAAGTCGGACGCTTAACTGACTGAGCCACCCAGGCGCCCCGACCAAATACTTTTTTAAAACATCAAACAACAAATCTGATTTGTTCCCAGCCAAACCCAGAAGCTTAAGAAAAGTACCACTGCCCTCCTGTCCCCCATTTCCTAAAGTTTTCATCTCTAGACTGTCAATCCCACCATATAGATTCCAAATAGTCATGGGCTGAAAAGCAGCATAAGGGATGGGGAAGGAGGTGAGGATGATTTAGGATGGTCAGAATGAGGTCAGCCCGGAAATTGACCCTCAAATAGTTTACTAACCACAGAGTCTGCGTTTCTTGTTTCTTATTACTATACATGGGTCCGGGGAGAGGGTATCATTTAGGGGAAAAAGCAGAAAGAAAAAATGGGAGAAAAATTCACTCCTCCATGGAAATATAAGCAGAAAAGCTATAGACTCTTGTGTCTCTTGGGTTTTTTTAGTATTTTTAATGGACCAAAAGAGAATCTTTATGTGGTAATACGTATGTGAATGATGTTTATAAAATAAGGTGTAATATCTTAGCTATTATGGGCTATTGTGTAAATAAATCTTAGATATATAAAATACATAATCTTATAAAAAATTATTTTATGGAGCAGTGGACACTTAAACTTCCAAAGTTTCATATCTTTGTTCCAAAAAATAGAAAGCTCCAATGCTGGCAGCTTATTTCCTTAGTATATACCACTGTAAAGGCAACAAGTTTGGTGGCGTTTTATGTGTTTTCTAGCTCTGTAATTTATAATAATCCATATGGATTACTTTGAAATGTCTATTACTTGTGTGTTGGTGTTCTTTGCCCATGCGGAGTCATCAGAGATCTGTTCCACGCTTTGCATCTTGGAAAACCAAAAAGAATTTTCTAGTGAGATGAAAAATACCTAGAACATGCCTTTACTGTTGGGAAAACCTCAGATTTATACCACTGGTAGCTTTTTGCAAGTCTGAGGAAATGGGAAGTTTAAAACCAAAGTTATTGTCTCTCACTTAAATATTGGGTGTTGGTTAACTTTTCTCCTGGGAAGGAAGCACATATTTTTGTTAAGTCCTTTTTTCTTGGACATGACATGTTCCGGAGGAAACCGGAAGACAGGGCCCTAAGCTGCCTTGCTTCAGGATGACTCTCCACCATCAGTTTCCAAAGAACTGTCCACATATTAATTCTGTTCTGTGATTCGGTGGTAGATTCAATGACTTTCAGAGCTCAGAGTTTTGTTTGGGTTTGTGGCTCTAGTGAAGTGCTGAGTTTACTCTTTATAGCCAGACTGAGGAGAAGAAGCAAAGGCAACAGGGGCCCCCTTGCTGGACAGGTCCGTTTGCACCTCCCACTGACACAGGAGATCCACACCAGAAACCAGGGCCCACACTGCCGTCTGTTCTCCACGCAGGGAGAGGCCCATCATATGCCAAAGTGGGGACATTCCCCAACTCTCCGTCGTCAGAGATGCATATTGTTCCCAGCTGTAAGCTTGTGAAGCCCGATGTGTGTTTTAGCATGGAACAATAAAACCGGTTTAGTCGTCCCTCAGGTCTGGTTCTTTCAGTAGCTGGCTTGGAGGGGGAGCATTTTATCACAGATTAAACGTCAACATTGAGCATTTAATTTTCCCAAAGGGCATTGGTTCCTGGCAGCTGCTCTGGACATCCAAAAGGGAGGGCTGAGAGGAGAGAAAGGTATCACTTTGTCAGAAGGCCACTGCTTAGGATGGGTGGGGATGGCCCCCGCCACCTCTCAGTGCTCGCCAGGCCAGCTCATCTCTGTAGAGCAAACTTCCAGTTTGTACAACCACGTGGGCCCAGGAAGGCCTCTTGGCCAGAAACCATCTCTGCTCGAGTCAGAATGCAGAGGTCAAGAGCACAGCCTCAAGAACCTAAACTGCCAGTCACCTAGCAGCTATGTGGCCTTGGGCAAGTCACTTAACCTCTCTGTGGCTCAGCTTCCTTTTCTGGAGAATGGAGCTACAATAGCATCTTCTTGAGGGACATATGGTTTAAATGCCTTAAAACGTGTAGAGCAGTCTGAACATACACAAGTAGTCAAGAAAACGTGCCTTACCACCTTCAAAATGTTTGCCACATCCACCAACCATCCAGATTATTATTTACTTAATATTATTTTAATGGATTCAATTTTAATCTAAAATTTAATTAAAAAGATAATTGTAGATCTCAACTGTAAATGGAAAACCAGCATAATTTGTTGTGAATCTGAAGTAGCATCTAAACAGGTGTAACCGCTTATGTTTACAGAGTCCTTGCGCCTTGCCAGGCACCACGCTAAGAGTCCTGACTTGTTAGAATCCTCACAGCCTTGTGAGGTCAGCATTACCATTTTACCACTGAGGCACGGACATTGCGCCCATCGTGACACAATTAGCAAATGCAGGAGGTAGTCTGGGCTTCAGAACCTGTTCCATGCTGCTGCCCTAACAGAAGCAGGAGTGTGCCATTCACGTGGCAGACAGCTGGTGTGGCAGCTTCCCGGGACCGCAGTAACAAAGGGCCACAAACAGAGTAGCTCAGAACAACTGAAACTCGCTCTGTCCAGGTTGTGGAGGCTAGAAGTCCAAAATCAAGGTGTGGGCAGGGAGCTCTAGGGGAGGATCCTGTCTTGCTTCTTCTCGCTGCCTGTCGCCCACAGCGCTCCTTGGCTTGTGGCCGCATCTCTTCAATCTCTTTCCGCCACCTTCAGCTCTGCAGAAGCTTCCCTCTGTGCATCTATGTTTGCGTGTCTCCTCCTCTTCTTGTGAGGACAGCAGTCATACTGGAGTGCGGCCCACCCTAATGACATCAACTTAACTTAATTACATCTCCAAGACCCTATTTCCAAATAAGGTTTCATTCACAGATCCCAGGAATTAGGACTTCAACAGATCTTTTTTTTTTTTTTTTAAATCCAAGCGAGTTAACATATAGGTATATTAATAATGATTTCAGGAGTAGAATTTAGTGGTTCATCACTTACATATAACACCCAGTGCCTGTCCCAACAAGTGTCCTCCTTAATGCCCATCACCCATTTAGCCCATCCCCTCATCCACCTCCCCTCCAGCAACCTTCAGTTTATTCTTCTGTATTTAAGAGTCTCTTATGGTTTGCCTCCCTCTGTTTTTACCTTATTTTTCCTTCCGTTTTCTATGATTATCTATTGAGTTTCTCAAATATCACATATGAGTAAAATCAAACACATCTTTTTGGGGGGGGGGGGTTGCGGATGGGGCAGACACAATTCAGTTGCCCACCTAAAACTTCAAGCCTGAGGCCGAAGATCTGCCGGTGGTGGGGAGGCATTCAAGAGCAGCAACAACCTGAGACGGTCTCCTTTGCACCGTGGGGACTGAAGGGGTCAGGACAAGGGAGAGACAATGCTTCTCTGCTTTAGTGACAGCGTCCAGTCCGGGTGCTAAGATTAACCATCTCCTGCCCCACTGCTGGTGCTCTGGGAACAGGGGGTGAGCAAAAGAAAGCTTCCCGTGAAAGGATGGTAGAAGGAAGACCGGGGGGAAATGCCACCTTCTCAAACTCCAGGCGGGTGTGGAAGGCATAGACTCACCTCTGGAAGTTGCCTTATGTGGCGAGGCTGGAAGAGCAAATCCAGACAAATGACAGAGAGACTTCCCCGGAGGTGTGTGTAAAGAGAGAACAACAGGAAAGACAGTAGGGGAGAAATCCTTTATTTTCATATTACGTCAGTGAAAAGAACTCTCTCTTCTAAAAGGGGTTTGAGAGGAGGGCGGGGGTGGGGGCGGTGGTGAGGAGGAAGAGTTTTCTGGCTCTGTCAGATAAAGTTGTCCTTGGTTGACCGAGCTGCACAGATTTCATAGAGTTGGGAGGCCCTCACCTTGAGTTCCCGGGCCACCTGACAGATGGAAAAGGGCCAACAGCAGTGCACCGCCAGCCAGTCCTCACACAGTGTGCCCTAGGGCGAGACCCAGGTCTCCGTTGTGGCCCAACCACACAGACTCATGACCATTACCCAGGGGCCTCTACGATATTTCCTGAAGGCCTAGCCCATCCATGGCTTCCAAGATCCACCAAGTCAATACCCTAAATCCATGCCCAGGGACACTGACCCACCAGGATACCCAAGTGCCAAGCAGCTCAACCGCTTATCCATCCTTGCACTTCAGAGACCGGTCCTTACTTAGGGCTTCTGATATAGACTTCATACTGGAAGCCACTGGTTTCTCTGTCCATGTCATTTTTTTTTTCTGTTAGGACTTAATATGTATAATTATTTATTTCTTTGGAGTGGGTAATAAGTACATATGGTTCAAAATTCTCACAGTAAGAAGGCACAGGAAGTAAAAAGAACATCCTCCTCCACAGCTGTCCCCAGCCACCCAGTGAACTTGCCTGGGGGTAACTTTTGTTGGCAGGTTTTTATATGCACTTCCACATAAATTCAGTGTCTACACAAGTATATATAGAGTCCTTTTATGTAAATAGTTGCGTACTTCTGTGCCTTGTACTTTTTTTTCACTTCAAAATATATTTTAGGGATCATTCCACATGAATATATAAGGAGATGTCTTTTTTATCTTTAACTGTCCACATCTTGGTAGGTCTGATCTGTCTGGGCTCAGTCTCTCACTGTGCCTCAGTCTCAGCTGCCCTGGAAATTGATGGACTCTGAAGCATCCCCCAGGAACCCCCAAAGCGAATTCTGCATATGCCACATAGTCTTCATTTGAAGTCAGACCATCCCAAGTATATCCTCCAAATTTGGTGCAATTCTACCCATCACCTTCTCTTGATGCAGTAAGAGAAAGAGAAACAGAAGTAGCCCAGTGACTGGTAATCAGCATTATAATAGGTGCCACTTGAAGTACCCTTCATAATGTGGCATTTGGTTAACATACATCCTCGTAACGAATGAAATCAGAAATTTCTTCCCTTTCCTTTCCCAAAGTCTTCCACTAAGTGTGGTGTTTTTAAGCATCCTCATCCAGACCTTTTTTTTTTTTTTTTTAAACTCGCAGGTTTGAAAGACATCCAGGTTCTTATAGAGATCCAAGTTCACATATACTTTCAAACACACTTACCCGTATTTTATGTCTCTCTCTGGTGCCAACTCTCAGTGCAAAGGTGGACCCAGGTAACAATGGCCAACAAAGGCACTCTCCGTGATGCCTGGCGATGTCACACTCGAGGCACATTGGACAAAACAGACCACAGAAACCTGTCAATAACCACATAAAAGAAAACCAAGGTTCTCAGATGTGCTCAGAGCAACTCCACATCTCAAAGAGCATTTACAACCCCATGCCATCAATTTAATGCTACACTGCCTCCCTGCAATCAGGGACTGAGAATGAATAACCAATTGTCAAAACTCAGTGTATGAAAATTGCCATAACTGAGCCACATCAAAATTGTCTTCTTTTGTTAAACACTGGCAAAGCTGAACCTGATACAATTCTGTTAGCGTTCATGATGGTAATTGTTTTTTCCTGTCAAGAGAAAAGCATTAAATAATTTTTTACAGTTGAATTGTAGCTGTTGCTTCTATTATGTTCATCTATCTATTTTCAATATTTAAAATAGACCCAGTATACGATACTTTTGAATAACAGGCATCTTTTTCTGTCAATGTGATTGAAAGATCTTTTATGCTGCATGGATTCTGTCTGCTGTTCTCATCAGGACTGTATTCTATTTCTCAGGCCAGAAGGTTACTCTAATTTTTGCTAGTTTCATGGAGCCACCAACATCTGCCAGTTTTAATCTGTAAACTATTAGAGGCTTGGTTCCTTTAGCATCAACTGGAAACAGTCTCTCATTTATTCAGCCACTGATCTTTAACTCCTGATACTGTTTCCTACGTATTCTGCATGAAACATCTGACACAGAGGTTCTGTTTTAAATATGTTTTGGGTCACAGACCCTTTTAAGAATATGATGATAACTGTGAAGTCACTCCTCAAGGGAAAAGAAGGATACCCAGACATGCAAAATTGTGCATTCAGTTTTGTGGGGTCCAAGGATCCACTGAAAGCTATCAACAAACTGCAGGTTAAGAATCCCAGATATACAGTTAAGATGTTAAGTCATCCAGCATCGCAAAAGAGGACGACCTTGAAGAATACAAATAATTAGGACTATGAAACAGCAAAAAATAGCAGCAATAATAACAAACAATTAAATACCAAAAAGCTAGTCATAACCTTTAAAGCATGTATGTAATAAATGTTATTCAGACATAATTTATACACAAGAAAATGCACAGGAGCACTTGGGTGGCTCAGTCCGTTAAGTATCTGACTCTTGGTTTCAGCTCAGATCGTGATCTGATCATGATCAGATCATGTGGATTCGAACCCTGCATCAGGCTCTATGGTGACAACATGGAGCCTGCTTGGAATTCTCTCCCTGTCTCTCTGTTCCACCACAGCTCACACATCTGCGTGCTCTTCTCTCTCTCTCTCTCTCAAAATAAATAAATAATTTTTTAAAAAAAATCAGAGGGCCCCACTGAGCACTGACCCCTGGCATGAACAGCCCAGAGGACAGATGGCCCAGTAAACTTACTGTGAGTTCACAGTAGTCACACTGTATGCAACCCTGAATTAGGAGACTTGGAAATCAATGGCACATTAAAAAAAAATCAATCAAATCTCATTTTATGCATGGATTATAAAATAGTGTAAATGCCTGCAAATAAAAAATTAATCAAAATTGTATAATTATAAAGCTGGCAAACTAAGTGAATAATAAATTGTGTTTACACAATTGCCCAAGCTGTACCACTTTAATTGGAAAAGAGAAATGCCCACCATCCTCAGTAAATATATTGTAAAGAAGCTCTTTTGTCCATTGGAATTCCTATACCTTATCTTTGTGACTATTAAGTCTTTTTTAAAAATACATGCTGTTATTTTTATTTTTAATCCTTTCCATCATATAACCATGTTGTCTAAGTGTTCATTAGGGTGCAGTACTCGATGCTGAAGGCAACACAACAAAACACACATCCAATTACCTCGGTACACAAGACAGATATGATCAAAAACAATATGAAAGCCAAATTCTTATTATGTAATAGCTAATATTAGATCTCACCATGTGCCACACCTTGCTAAAGATACTTTGCATTCATTAACTCACTTAATACTCACAATAATCCTATAATATAGATACTCATTATATCCATTTTAATGGATAAGCAAACTGATGGCAAGAGGACTTAAGTAATTCACCTAAGTGGTTTAATATTCACAAATCAATCAATATTATATACCACATTAATAAAAGCAAGGATTAGAACCATATAATCCTGTCAATAGATGCAGAAAAAGCATTTGACAAAATACAGCATCCATTCTTGATAAAAACCCTCAGCAAAGTAAGGAAAGATAGAACATACGTCAACATCATAAAGGCCATATATGAAAGACCCACAGCTAATATCATCCTCAATGGGGAAAAACTGAGAGCCTTTCCCCTATGTTCAGGAACAAGACAAGGATGTCCACTCTCACCATTACTACTTAACATCATACTGGAAGTCTTAGCCTCAGCAATCAAACCAAAAGAAATAAAAGGCATCTAAATTGGCAAGGAAGAAGTGACACTTTCACTATTTGCAGATGATATATTACTGTATGTAGAACACCTGAAAGATTTCACCAAAAAATTGCTCAAACTAATATGTGAATTCAGCAAAGTCACAGGATATAAAAATCGACATATAGAAATCAGTTGCATTTCTATACACCAATAATGAAGCAGCAGAAAGATAAATCAAGGAATTGATCCCACTTACAATTGCACCAAAAACCGTAAGATACCTAGGAATAAACCTAACCAAAGAGATGAAAGATCTGTACTCTGAAAACTATAAACACTTATGAAAGAACATGAAGAGGACATAAAGAAATGGAAAAACATCCCATGCTCATGGATTGGAAGAATAAACGCTGTTAAAATGTGTATACTACCAAAGCCATCTACACATTCAATGCAATCTCTATCAAAATACCACCAGCACTTTTCACAGAGCTAGACCAAACAATCCTAAAATTTGTATGGAACAACAAAAGACCCTAAATAGCTGAAGCAATCCTGAAAAAGAAAAGTAAAACTGGATACATCATGATTCTAGACTTCAAGCTATATTACAAAGCTGTAGTCATCAAGACAGTATGGTACGGGCACAAAAACCAACACATAGATTAGTGGAACAGGATAGAAAACCCAGAAATGGACTCATAGCTATATAGGATCAATTCATCTTCAACAAAGCAGGAAAGAATGTCCAATGGGAAAAAGACAGTCTCTTCAACAAATGGTGTTGGGAAAACCGGACAGCAACATGCAGAAGAATGAAGCTGAACCACTGTCTTACACCATATTTAAAAATAAATTCAACATGGATGAAAGACCTAAATGTGAGACAGAAAACCATCAAAATCCTAGAGGAGAACACAGGCAGCAACCTCTTTGACATCGGCCAGAGCAACTTCTTACTAGACATGTTGCCAGAGGCAAGGGAAACAAAAGTAAAAATGAACTATTGGGACTTAGTCAAGATAAAAAGTTTCTGCACAGCAAAGGAAACAATTAACAAAACTAAAAAGTAGCCTACGGGATGGGAGAAGATATTTGCAAAAGATATAGCGGATACAGGGTTAGTATCCAAAATCTATAAAGAACTTAGGAAACTCAACACCCAAAAAAACAAATAATCCAGTGAAGAAATGGGCAGAGGACATGAACAGACACTTTTCCAAAGAAGACATCCAGATGGCTAATAGACACATAAAAAGATGTTAAACATCACCCATCATCAGGGAAATACAAATCAAAACCATGATGAGATACCACCTCCCACCTGTCAGATGGCTAAAATTAACAAGACAAGAAACAACAGGTGTTGGCAAAGATGCAGAGAGAGGGGAGACCTGTTGCACTGTTGGTGGGAAGGTACACTAGTGCAGTCACTCTGGAGAACCATGTGGAGCTTCCTCATCAAGTTTAAAATAGAACTACCTTATAATGCAGCAATTGCACTCCTATGTATTTACCCAAAGGATACAAAAGTACAGATTCAAAGGGGTACATGCATCCCAATGTTTATAGCAGCATTATCAACAATGGCCAAAGTATGGAAAGAACCCAAATTTCCATCAGCTTATGAATTGATAAAGAAGATGTGGTTTATATACACACATACATACACACACACACACACACACACACACACACACACACACAATGGAATAGTATTCGGCCATCAAAAAGAATGAAATCTTGCCATTTGCAACAATGTGGATGGAGCTAGAGTGTATTATGCTAAGCAAAATAATTTAGTCAGGGAAAGACAAATACCATATGATTTCACTCATATGTGGAATTTAAGAAACAAAATACTGTAAGAGACTCCTAATGATAGAGGACAAACTAGGGTTGATGGAGGGAGGTGGATGAGGGAGGGGCTAGATGGCTGATAGGCATTAAAGAAGGCACTTGTTGGGATGAGCACTGGGTGTTGTAAGTGATGAATCACTGAACTCTACTCCTGAAACCAATATTACACTCTATGTTAACTAACTAAAATTTAAATAAAAATTTGAAAAGAAAAAAAAGTAATTCACCCAAGTCCATACATTTATTAGGAATAGACAGGGATACCTGGGTGGTACAGTCTGTTAAGCATCCAGCTCTGGATTTTGGCTCAGGTCATGATATCACGGGGTCATGATCTCACGGTTCGTGAGATCGAGCACCGCACTGGGCTCCGTGCTGTCAGCACAGAACCTGCTTAGGATTCACTCTCTTCCTTTCTCTATACTCATTCCTTGCCCGTGCTCTCTCCCTCCCTCTCTCTGTCAAAATAAATAAATAAACTTCAAAAAAAAGGGAAAGAGCACATGCCTGATTTGAACTCAGGCAGTCTGGCCCCAAAGTTTTAACCACTACACATAACACCACATGTCCTCATGTTTTGTGTACATAGTTTGCCACAGTGCTTGTTGCTCCAAGACAGAATCCTTACTACCACTACTTTGTATTTATTCCTGGGCAACACTCTTACACCATGCAACTTTAGGAAACTTCCTTCTTGTCAGATGTTACTGCTCCAGTGTGATGGAGTGAGCAGGACACACACTCTTGGCTCACACCTCGAGGTGGGAAGATGAAACCCTGTCCCATAGAGTCTGTAGGAGAAAATTTTGCAACATACATCACAGGCCAAGGGTGAGTATCCAGAACATGCAAAGAACTCCTACCCATCAATAGATAAAGAACTAAACAAAGAAGAAGAAGAAGAAGAAGAAGAAGAAGAAGAAATCAAGAAAGCAAGAAAGCAAGAAAGAAAGAGGGAGAAAGGAAGGGAGAAAGGAAGGAAGAAAATGGGCACAGGACATGAGCAAGTAATTCACCAAAGAGGAAACACAAACAGCCAATAACAAGACACGAAAAGCTACTCATTGTTGGTAGTAATCAATGAAATGCATGTTAAGACAGATTGGAAACCCATAAGCATGCCAAATGTTTCTAAATTTGTAAATTGTTGAGAACCATAGAGAACAGGGACCCTCTGGAAGCAGGAATGGGCACAATCACTTTGGAAGGCAATTGGGTGAAACTAGTAAAATTTTAAGCACTCTAGGATCTTGTAATTCTACTTAGGGGTATCTACCCTAGAGTAATGTTTACACGTGCACACAAAGAGGGAACACAGGGATGTCCACTGCAGCATTATCTGCAGCTTGAAATTTAAAACTTAAATGTGCACTAATAGATGAGAGTGTAAATAGGCCATGATGGTATAAATCCTACTATGGAATAATTAAGAGTTCAGGGGAAGATTCAGAACCAACAGAGTTAAATCTCTAAGACATATTTTGAGTTAAGAAAAATAAAAGTGGGGGTACCTGGATGGCTTAGTCGGTTGAGCCGACTTTGGCCCAGGTCATGATCTCACAGTTCGTGGGTTCAAGCCCTGCATCAGGCTCTGTGCTGACACCTCAGAGCCTGGAATCTCCTCGGATTCTGTGTCTCCCTCTCTCTCTGTCCCTCCCCCACTCACGCTCTGTCTCTGTCTCAAAAATAAATAAAAATAAAATAAAAATTTTAAAAATCAAAGTTCATTATGATATGTACAGCATAATACCATTGATGCTTTGTTTAAAGAGTTACAAAACAATAGTATATACTACTCATGGATACATATATAAATAGAGAAAAATATCTGGAAGGAAACCCTCCAAACTGATTTAATAAAAAAGAGGAGACATGGTTTCCTGTTCTGTAATGTTCCATTTTTTTTAATAAGGTGAACACACTCACGTGTTGTGTATATACATATATGTAAAGATGTATTGTTTTATATATATGTATTGTTTAAAGGAGCTCAGGCTCAAAAGGGGATTTGAACCATAAATTTGGCCTCTTCTTCTTATGTTACACCCAAAGGCCTGGTAGTTATGTAAGTACCCACAGCTTAAATGTTCCTGGCTTGTCCTCCTAGATGGGCTCCACCCTCATGCACGAAATGTGGTTCATTATTCACCCTCCTAACTCACAGGGGAGGCAAGATAAAAAGAAAAAGCCTACACAAAACCGGAGTGCGGAGCCACAGAGAGCAAAGGTAGGGAAGGTGGGAGGAAGCTGCAGCGAAGCAATAGTTCAGATCAATTATTACAAAAAGTCAGAACCATCTAACAGTAAGAGATGCTCAAAAAAGAAATGGGGCACACTCATACAATGTGGGCGGGAGTGTACATTAGTACAACTTCCAAATGGAGACTCAGTTGGCAGCAACTATCAAGATTTAAAATGGTACATACTATTTGGCCAGCAGGTTTATTCCTCAGCAATTATCCAACAGGTAAACTCACACACATGCAAAAGTGACATCTGTACGAAGACATTCACGGAGCATTGGTGTGAATAGCAAAAAGTCTGGAGTCCCCATGAAGGTGCACCAATGGGGATTTCTGGATAAATAAATCATGGTACATTCATACAAGGGAATCTATGCAGCAATTTAAAATATTAGCTCCAGAAGTGCCTATACGGTCTGATACCCTGGATATACCGTTAAATTGAAAACAAAGGTGCAGAACAGTGTGTGTTTACAATTCTACTATTTGTGGAAATTATACACAGACACATTCAGCAAAACTTCTGGAAGGACAGATACCAAAATATTAACAATGATTATCTCTGACAGCTGGGATTACAGGATCCTGCTTTTTTCATTTATAAGCCTTGTGTGTTTTCCTTTTTTATGATGAGTACATGATAGCTTTATAACAAAAAGATTAATCCATTTTCATTTAAAACTATTTTATATCTTTACAAGCATATAGACTCTACCTGGCCTCAAGTAAGAGCAGGTGCCTCCAGTGGAAACTGGGTGGACAGATGGCAAATATATCAAAGGCATAGGTACTTTTGAATTTTGCATCATGTGCAGGCAAACCTATTCAAAATCTTCTCTTTTTTTTTTTTCTCCTTTCTTTTCTTTTTTTCTTTCAAAACACTGAGTTGGCTCCAAAGGAGAGAAGCCCTCCTTCCTGGAAATGTTCAGAAAGCCAAACTTGTCAGGTTCTTCTCGCCAGGCATAATGCAGAGGATATTTAACCAAGCAGGTGAGGGGCCAGACCAGCTGACTCCAACAGCCCTTCCAACTCAGAGGATTTATTATACTTTCAATGAAGGGCAAGAAAGAAAGAATTGAGAATACAGGTTAAGATTCATTCATTGATGGAATGTCCGGGAAATAGTTCTTCGTGCCTCCTGTGGGCCAGGTGCTCTGCTGGGCACCGGAGTGGTAAGCAAGACAACAGTGATCCCTGCCTTCAGGGAGTGTATGGTTTACCCAAGATACAGTTCAGGGACACAAATCCCAGGCTGAAGGCTTTTCAATGCCTTTTCCTCTTCTAGGGCACAAAAAATCCTGGCCCTCTTCATTCTCCCCATCTTGGGCATCTGATGGTTACCAGTCACACCAAGTTCTTTACCCCCTGGTGCTTATGGTGCCCTCCACAGGGAGGTTGCCTGAGTAGCTGCTTTCTTCCCATCTTTCAGGAATCAGCTTAAGTCAGTTCCTCGAAGAGGCCATCCTTGACCCCACTCCACTATGGATTCCTTCCACAGCACCCTATTTATTTCCTTTATGGCACTTATCACAACTGCCATGCTTTTATTTATTGATTTACATGCTTATTGTCTATCTGCAAAACCATCTCTGTCTTATTCACTATTACGTCTGTAACATCCACCATCTGTCTGCACGCAGGTAGGAGCTCAGTAAACAGGGGTTGAATGACAAACCAATGTTGATTACACCTTCTATATAAACCTTCTCTGGGGCAACATCACAAACATTCCCAACGCTGGGACACTTCACCTTCTACTCACAATGCCATTTAGCAGCCATGCATTCCCCCTCAACTTTATCTTCACAGCTGAGCTTTCAGAAACCCCATCTTCAAGAACGCAGAAGCACCCATTTGCCAATCGCAGCGCACTGTGAATTCACATAAAAGCACCAAGGTGGGGAGAGAGAGGCCATTTAAAAAAAAAAAAGTAATTGCAATAAAATGAAGAAGCAAAATGTCAAAAAGAAATGGAAATCGTTGCTGTTCATAATGTACCCTTTGTCTAATGGAGGACAAATTGTAGCAATAATTCTCAAAATTCAATGGAAAACTGTCCCAGGATGGGAATCTGGCATGGACAAGTTCATGGAAAGCAGCTCTCCTTTTTGTTCCCAAGTTTGTTAACTATTTTCACAGTGGTTTGCTCGAATCGGAATTCTGTGGATAAAGCAGCCCTTTTTAACAACGAAGAAAAGAAACCCGGGATGCATAGCCCTCTTACTCCACCCATGTCCTGGGAATCACAGTGCAGTGTACGAGGGTGGAAAGTGATATTATCTTTAAGTTTTCTTCTGAGACAGTCAGATTAGAGACACACTGCGCAGTCATAAAATGGAGGCCCATCCAGGTTACAACAATTGGAACATAGAACATTCGAGAGCACCTTGTACTGTATATCCTGGGCCTCTTCTCCACGGATCATGCCAAAATGTAAAGAATATTCTATTTCTCCGCATTTTCTCCCTTCTCACCTTGCCCCCAGAAAGGGCTCTCAAACGAACAGGCTAGGACTCCTCAGGAGATCTAGTGCAGTTGGTTGGAACATTAATGAGTATGGAGAACAGAGCTAAGCAGTGAAGCAACATTTAAGGCAGAGGGGATGGTGAGGATGGTCATTGCTTTAGCCAAGTTTTTAGGTGCCCTTGGGATTGAGTACAAATCATGGTGCAGCAGCCAGTTGAAGTCTCCTGACTCTACTCTTTGCTCCCAAAACGGCGGAGAATAGTAACAATTTACAGGAACGATAATATTAACACCTTAGATTCACTAAGTTCATTGGGTATTTGTTGGGCATTTCCTGTTAACAGTACCCCGACAAGAATTTTGGGAAATTATCCCTTCATTACTGTGGGCAATACTGATGGGACTGCCCTTCCAAATGACCTAAGCCCGGCAAATTCCACTCCATCTGATCCATCAATTCTCAGACAGGAAATTTTTGTCCCTTTTATTCTCAAAGGGATCAAAATGTTTGGAATTAACCAGACAGTCGGCTAGCTCCTGATAATGCAGGTTGTCTGTTCTGAGCTTAGTTTTTAGTTGATTTTTTTATTTTGTGAGCTACCCAACGCCTTCTAATGAAGTCCAATGTTTGTGTATTAGTTTCCTAGCACTGCCATCACAAAATACCACAAACGGGGCCTCTTTAAGAGATAGAAATTATTCTCTCATAAACTGATGGTTACTAGAGAAGGGGTGAGTGGGGGGATGAGTAAACTAGGTGATGGGGATTAAGGAATGCACTTGTGATGAGCACTGGGTGATGTATGGAATTGTTAGATCACTATATGATACACATGAAACTACTATTAAACTGTATGTTAACTCACTGGAATTTAAATAAAAATTTTAAAAAGAAATTATTCTCCAGGTGCCTGGGTGGCTCGGTCGGTTAATCGTCTGACTTTGGCTCAGGTCGTGATCTCGTGGTCCATGAGTTCAAGCTCCACGTTGGGCTCTGTGCTGACAGCTCGGAGCCTGGAGCCTGCTTCGGATTCTGTGTCAACCTCTCTCTCTGCCTCTCCCCTGCTCATGCTCTGTCTCTCTCTTTCAAAAATAAATAAACATTAAAAAAAATTTTTTTAACTATTCTCACTGGAGAATTCTGGAGGCTGGAAGTATGAAATCAAGGTGTTAGCAGGATTAATTCTTTCCAGAAGTTCCTCCTCCAGGAGGAAGAGTCTGGTCCATGCCTCTCTCCAAGCTTTTGGTGATGCTAGCAATCTTTGGCATTCTTTGGCTTGGGGATGCATTATCCCAATCTCTGCCTCTGTTCTTCCCCTGGCTTTCTCTTCTGAGTGTTTGTGTCCAAATTTCCTGCTTCTTATGAGAACATCAGCCATTGGATTAGGTTCCACCCTAATCAACTATAACCTCTTTTTAACTAGACTACATTGCAGAGACCCTATTTCCAAATAAGGTCACATTCAGAAGCTGTAGGTAGACATGAATTTTGAAAGGACTATTCAAAGATACCATGCGACCCAAAAAACTCTGATTCAGTTAAGTTCCAAGGCAGTGTTTATAAGTTCCAGACATTATGTTTTAATCTTAACAACAACCCCTGAGGTAAGCACCTTTATTATCCTCACTTTAGAGGTGGCAAATTCCAGAGAATTTGTTCAAGGCCAAATAACCGGTAAGAGGCAGAGTTAAGATCTCTATCTGGCAAGGTCTATCTCATATAATCATGTTCTCCTCACCACTACAGTATATTTGAGGCTTTGTCCCACTAGAAAATGCACTGGTGGTCCCCCAACTACCACCTACAAGCTAGGAAAGGAAAATGGTCCACTTCCCAATTCAATGCTATGTCTCCACATGGCTATTCTGTCTTCTCTGTACCTCAGTACTGGGGGACAGCCAAAGTCAGAGTATCTGGAAGAGAACAAAGAAGAATGCTGAGAGAATCAGAGAATGGCTGCCATCATTATCTGGTCAGAAGCCACACAGATAGCAGAGGCAGGAAGAAGTCTGCTGAGCTCTGGGTCAGATGGACAAAGGAACAGGATGGAGGGCAAGGTTTTGTACTGGGCAGTCTTTCCTCTGTGAGGCCCAGGCAGACAGTGAAGGGCTCAAGGCTGGATGACCAGAGCACCAAAACATGGTGGGAGAGCTTTGGTCTCAGCAAGACTCGGCTGAATAAGGATGTGGACCACGAAATGGCTGAGATCAATTGCTGATTGATCAACTCTGTGAGGCTTTAGAAACAAATTCAGACCTTCTCAGAAACCTGCAATGGGCACGGAAAGCCATATTCTTCCAAAATATTAGATCCAGGGTCTGTTGGATTTTCAACATTAGTAGCTAATGCTTATCCAACAAAGGGACCCCCCACACACACCTCACCCCAACATATACAAGAAAGACCCTGTGACCGAGTTGCTCCCTAGGGCAAAGGTAGGACCTGGAAGGGAATGCTGACGTGTGGTACCAGAGACACATCAGAATGTCCTAAGATAAAAATGAAATCAATGTGCTTTGAACTTTCATTGCCAGAGGAAAATCACATAGCTGGTGGACAGTATTATTGGTACATCTTTATAGCTGAACAAGCATATGAAAATATTTCAGTCAACAAAGGGGGCTTCTTTTGTGATTATTCTTGTTCTTATAAGAGTACCACACATTCCTCATAGAAATACTAGTAAGGGATAAGCAAAAAAAAGGAAATAAAAATGATTCACTAGCCTACCATCTGGAGACATGTCATAAACTTTTGTATTTGTATCCCGCCTGGCATTTTTCAAGTATGGCCCCCACCCTTCCACAAATGGTATTTACCATGCTTGGCTTTATAGTCTGCTTCTTAAACTTAAAAAATACCAAGACATCTTTCATCCCATTAAATGTCATTCTACGACATGACTTTTCATGGCTGTATAATAATTCCTTGTATGCATGCCCCCATCAAACATTTTAGGTTGTTCCAGACTGTTGCTGTGATATCCGATGCCGCAAAATTTAATGTTGCTAAATCTTTGCACGTGGATTTATTTCCTTAGACTAAACGCCTAAAAATGTAATTACTGGGTCAAACACTATGTAACACTTGAGGTTCTTTTTATATGTATTGCTAAGCCACCCGGCAGGAAGGTTATACCAATTTAAACTCCCACCAGCAGCAGATGGGGGGGCCCACTAAGGCATCTTTGCCAACAGTGAATTTTGTCGTTTAAAAAAAATCTCTGAAGTCACCACTGACTCTATAAAAGCATTCCCATCCCTGAAAAGCAGGATTTTTCCTGCCAATAAGTGCATATGAGTCACTAGAAGATCAGTCCAGTTATTCTAAAAACATTATATTTCTGTCCTTGTGCCTGACGTAGCTTTTGCACCCATCTGATGCCTGGGGAAAGAAAATAGTAAAGGAGAACTCAAAATGAAGAGGAAAAACATACAAATTCTCTTGTCCCTGCAGACACTGAAGAGGCCAGTGCTCCAGTCTCCACCTGTCGGGACAATCGTGATTGTGGTCCTGCCTGTATCTCCCCGGACAGGCTGCTTTGTCACGGCCTGGGCTGGTGCATGGCTCCTGGAGAGTCAAAAATGGTGATTAACTTGAAAACAAAGATAATGGTTCAGAAGGATAACCATTAAGCCAAGACAGAGTGATAAAGAGGAGAAAGGGACCCAAGAATGCCAAGTGGTTCTTACTTCATAGCCCAAGCTCCTCACCATGTACTCCCCTCCTACTTCATCACTCCTTCTCCACTGACTGTGCCCTATCTCTGTTAATGGCATGATTATTCCAGATCCTGTCACTCCACCTTAATGCCCAGCCTATTTCCTCAGTGTTTCCTAATAGCTAAATTCACAATTTGGAACCAAGAGGCTTCAGTTCAAATCCCAGCATGCCACTTCCAGAAAAAGTGACCTTGGTGAAGTCGCTTAACCTGTTTCTGTTTGTCCAAATATGAGATAAAGAAAAATGACGTCATAGGGTTATTATGTCAAATGAAGGACATATAATTAGTTTGCTATGCCCAGAGAGTATGTAACAAGGTGACCTGAGTGAGGCTACATACACCCCAAGGGTTTTGAGCCTTTGTTGAAGAGATTAATAAGGAATCAGACATGGAAATCGGGACTAGGCTATGGAAGTTGAGCATGCAGTGTCATTTAAGTGAACAACCAAGACTTCAGAAGATGTCTTGAGGGGCGCCTGGGTGGCTCAGTCGGTTAAGTGTCTGACTCTTGATTTCAGCTCAAGTTTGATCAGGTTCAACTCAGGTTCGTGAGTTCAAGCCCCACATGCGGTTCTATGCCAACAGCAAGGAGCCTGGCTGGGATTCTCTCCCTCCCTCTCTCTCTGTCCCTCCCCGGCTTGCTCTCTCTCTCAAAATATATAAATAAACTTAAAGACAATTTTAATAAAATAAAAAGAAGATGTCTTGATATCAGAGTACTGTAAGATTGTCCTACTGGGCCCACAAAGTACAATTTGGGTTAGTTTTCACTGAAGGTAATAGGTATTCTACTCTATCATTCTGAAGTAGGAAACATGGGCCCAGGGGATGGACTTTATTTTTTTTTTAATATGAAATTTATTGTCAAATTGGTTTCCATACAACACCCAGTGCTCATCCCAACAGGTGGGGATGGGCTTTAAAAGTGAGGTGGAAAAACGTCTTTCTCTTTCTGGAGACAGTTTGACCTGAGCTCCTACCATGGGGATACCTGGGGCAAGCCCCACAGTGAAGGCTAAGTTGTACCTAGCCTTACGGAAAGGGCAGATGGAGAGGAGGGAGCCTGTACATGGTAGTAATTATTCTAGATTGTGCTTCCCTTTTGGCAAGCCTCATTAACAGTTTGTACCTGTCTCTGGTGTGCTGCGAAGAATTAAAGAGCCTGCCTCATCCTTGAGACAAAATAAACAAGAGACAGCAGAATTTCTTCCCGTAACAGCTGTCGTTGCGGTACTAGTCACCAACGCTCAGCACCTGGGACCTAGGGCCTGGAGGCCAGAGTGGAACATTCCTGGGCACCCTTAAGGCAACACCCTCAGGGCATCTTGGAAACAGCAGAAGGGCCCTCTGAGAATCTCTAAACTGGGGCAATAAATGCAATGGGGGTGCACTGTTCTTGTTAAGATCTATATCTCTGTTTCATTCCACCAACGCTACCCACGTCCACACCTTCCCAAATCTGGTGTGCTTTTTAATAAGCACATGAGCTTGCTAAAAACACAAATGCCCAAGTCTCGCCCCAAGCCAACAGCACAGGTCTCCAGACATGAGGTACAGAAATCAGTACTCATAACAGAGTTGCCAGGCAATACCTATGCAGTCTTCCTGACACCATCCTGAAACCTGATACAGGTGGATATGGAGATCACTGATGATGACCGCGGGAACCTCTGAGTCTCCCACTAAGTGGGTGGTGATGTCAACGTAACAGAGATGGCAAGGAACACTGAATAGGAGGTAGGCTGGAGGGGAAGAGGACGGTTGGAACAGAGCCAGTCTTCAGGGCCCGTGAGACACGAGCTGGGAGAGGCATGAGAGCCTGGAAGAGAGCTTAAGGTCCGGAGCTCCCTGGCTAGAAGCCCCTTTATCCCTTAGGTATTTATAGGCAATGCTTAGAGCCTAACACACTTTCCAAGAGCCTGCAAAAGTATTTGAGACCTGGAAAAAAATAGTGGCTCCAAAATATAAAAACTACAAGACAGACCGCAAAATTAGCTAATGCTCAACTAAACACAAAAATCTAGCATTATGCCGATCTCATTAACCGTCAAATTTACAAACCCACAAATATTTCATTACACTGAGAAACAATTTAGAATTCTCATTTTGCAGAAAATCCCAAGTATGAATGATTACTAAGAAACAAGTGCCAATCATAAAATGAATTAATTACTGCTAGCCGAATAATTTCAGAAGTAATTATAAAAATCCTTTCACTTACTGGACAGTAAAAAAAAAAAATGTGGATGTGGATATAACCTATGGTATGAGTTACATTTTAAAACATTTTAATGATGTGGGTTAGGGCCTGTGGTATATGAACTGTGTTCCCCCAAAGTCCTATGTTGAAGCCCTAGCCCCAGTGTGACTGTTTGGAGAAGGCTTTTAGGAGGTAATTAAGGTTCAGTGAGGAATAGGGGTAGGATCCTAGTCAGATAGAAGTGCCATGTCAAGAGTCCACGTTAAGTACCCAGCGAGAAGGATACAAGCCAGGTAGAGAGCCCTCCCCAGAAGCTGAGCTTGCTGGCACCTTACCCTTGGACTTCCTGCCTCCAGAACTGTGAGAAAATGCATCTCTGTCCACTAGACCACCCAGTCTATGGTATTGTGATATGGAAGCCCAAGCAGATTAAGACAACCATGAAGATTTCAAATTGGCCCCGAGGAAACCACCTTTATAGTTTATTATTACTTCCTCTGCCTCCGTGTGAGCTTCTTGGGGTCAGCAGGGACATCCTGCTTCTCCATATAAGCCCAGAATCCAGCACACGACCTTGACACCTAAGGGCCATGTGGTTGGTTATTTGTTGAACCGGACCAAACTGAATGCTCATGTCTCTTTGAGTCCTCCTCAAATCTAGTTATAAATCATGTGATCTTAACTGTGTTTCCTTCTCTAGCAAATGTACAACTCTCAGGTGTTGAAAGAGGAAATAAAAGCAGAGACTGGCCTAAGAGCTCCCCGCATCCCTGTATACAGGCCAAGGCATTTATCTCTCAATGTGACGCTCACAACTTGGGGCTTCTGTCCATATACTGGGAGCTTCCAATTATCTCTGATATTAGTAAAGGAATTTCATAGGTCTGAGCCTCTGGATTAGATTTTTCCCTGAAACGAACCATTTACAGCTTTCAGCCCTAGAAAACAATTTCTGCTTCCATCTCAGCATTCTGTGTGTAACAGCTTTTATGATGGCAAGGAAGGCTGTCCTCTATTCCAAAACAAACAGCAAACAGAGCAAGCACCTTCTCTGTGGTGGGGGAAAAAAAGTTGTTTTGGGGCGCCTGGGTGGCGCAGTCGGTTAAGCGTCCGACTTCAGCCAGGTCACGATCTCGCGGTCCGTGAGTTCGAGCCCCGCGTCAGGCTCTGGGCTGATGGCTCGGAGCCTGGAGCCTGTTTCCGATTCTGTGTCTCCCTCTCTCTCTGCCCCTCCCCCGTTCATGCTCTGTCTCTCTCTGTCCCAAAAATAAAAATAAAAGACGTTGAAAAAAAATTTTTAAAAAAAAGTTGTTTTTTGTGTGTTTGCCTAATTCTGAATTCAGCAAGTGTATTACTGAGTATCTTAATACCCTGAATCCTTGGTGATTTTAATATTAAAAGGCTTGAATTGATATTCATTCACTAAAAAGTTGCAGCTCAAGATTATAGCTCATGTGTCATAATTAAAACAACAAGCATAGCTTCCCTTCACTGAGCACCTTCTATGTGCCAGGCACTTAGTAGGTCCTTTAAAAACTGAATAATTAATCAGGGGCTGCTACAAGTATCAGAATAAGGCACCTACTGTAGCTTCCTGCACATCTCTGAGCTCCACGCATATCCCGGGGAATCTTCGACTACCATTAAGAACAGGAAAGAGTTTGGAAACAGTAGATGAGGCCGATGGTCACAGAGCTTTGCTAGATCAGAGCAGCAGTCCATTTGCCATCAAATTGAGCAAGTTCTTTATTTAGTGGAAGAGGACAGGTTTTAGACCCAGGCACCCTAAAATTCAAATGTGGCTCAGCTGCTTTCTAGTTGTTTGACCTCGGAAAACACACCCTGTCAGAGCCCTCAGCTCTGGCCTCTGTTCCATAAAACTGGATTGAAAACATCCCACCTCCCCAGTTGCCTGGAGGATGAAACAAGATCAGGCACTTGGCACATAGTAGGCATGCAGTTTATGGCGGTTGTTGTTATTATTGTCACTTAGTGATCCTGCACTTAGCCGAGGGCATTCTGTACCCTTTTCTGAGAAACAAAGAACAGAGGGAAGAGAACTGGGGCAGTTTCCCAGGTGTCATGTGTGCTGCCCAAATACCTAAAACTTCAGCCACGGTGACCCATCATCCCAGTTTTCCCAGGATGGAGAACTTCCAGTGCGAACCTCAGGACAGTCCCAGGAGAACCAAGCAGTGTGGTCACCCTAAGAGACAGAAGCAGAGGGAGGCTTCATCTGGTGGGAGGCAGGACACTGACTCAAGTTATTCCAGTTCTCTGCTCCTACTGAAGGTGCACACGCTTCCCCCTTTCTGACCTCACTCTGTCCTTCTCCTCTTCTCGAAGCAGAGCGCATTCCCCAGGCCATGGCCCCACTTGCCTGGTGCTCCTGCCTGAGGGGGGTTTCCTGTCACTCTCTCTCTCCCTTGATGAAACTTGCAATTCTAAGTTTTCATTCCACCTTCCATTCAGGCCTCCTTGATTACTTCAAATTTAACTGAAGCCAAAGCCCTCGAGTTTTTATGTCAAAAGGGCAGAAATTACTAGCAGCCACCAGAAATAAAGTTTCACTTGGTAAGGGTTCGACATTGTAACTTAAGGGTAAAGAGACACTCTTTCACCCAAGCCAGCCCTTCTCTTTTCACTAGCCAAGCACGGCCCAAAGGAACTCATCGGTTGTCCCTTTTCAAGTACCCATAGAAAAGGATAGCAACTACTTTCTTCTCAAGCCCAGTTTTCTTCCCTCTGGGTCCTTATAAGAAGAGACTGATTGTTAAAGAGATTGAGAGAGAGAGAGAGAGATTTGACATGCTACCCAAAGAGAAAAACCTAGAAGAAAACGGTATCACCAAACTCTCTACCTCGTGCTAGAAATAAAATGTTGCTCATCTTCGGATGATCTGAGTGAAAGCAACAGAGGTGAGTGTATGTTGAGTAAGGAAACATCCTCAGGAAATCTAGAGAAGTAATTTCCAAACCAGTTCATAGTGGAGTGTTTTCCTGTCACCGGGATTAACCTTCTCCCCTTGACAATAGGCTGATTCCAAACGTAGACTTAATCCAAAGTGAAACATCCCTTCTAAAGAATGTTGCACTGATATTCTGGAACCTGAGGTCATAGCACTGTAACAACAGACATCATATTTCTTTAAAGACAGGTACACATCTAAGTGGACATGTCCACGTTCAGGGTATTTAAGAGTCTCCGAAGTAAGCCTCTGAGACATGCCTCATGGAGGTGTGGACCCCAGCAATGCTGGGGAAATGTCCAGAGAGAAAAGAAAATTAGAAAAAAGTGCAGTTGAGGGAAAAGGTCTACAATCATAGTTCAGCGTTACATTAGAAAGACAACAGGAGGGAACTGCCAGCTCTGCTATATACCCTTCTCATCAAACCCATGGAGAATGACTGTTGCAGGTTCTGAATTTCAAAGCATTTAAGCAGGGTTGTGAGGCAAAGCCTCTATAACACCTCCCGAATCAAGATGCTGCAGAGACAGCTTCCTACTCGCCTTCACTCACTGAGTTCTGGGCAATTCTGTCTCCTGATCTGGAAGGATGCATCCTCCACGAAGGACAGCCGCGCTTCTTCTGCTAACCACTCCACTCTAAATGCTTAACACAGTGTCTGCAACATAATAAGCATTCAACAATTTGTTGAATAAATGTGGTATACATGAAAATTAAAGTTTGTAAGGATAGCAGAAATTAATGGGTGATTACTAGCTTTGCAAAAAAAGACTTACAATAAGGTTCCTTTAAATTTTTTTTTTTAACGTTTATTTATTTTTGAGACAGAGAGAGACAGAGCATGAATGGGGGAGGGGCAGAGAGAGAGGGAGACACAGAACTGGAAGCAGGCTCCAGGCTCTGAGCCATCAGCCCAGAGCCCGACACGGGGCTCAAACCCACGGTCCGCGAGATCATGACCTGACAACCATTGTATGTGTAAGCTGATTCCATATTTTATATTTAAAAATTTTTTTTAATGTTTATTTATTTTTGAGAAACAGAGAGACAGAGCATGAGCGGGGCAGAGAGAGAGGGGGACACAGAATCTGAAGCAGGCTCCAGGCTCCGAGCTGTCAGCACGGAGCCCAACACGGGACTCGAACCCACAAGCCGTGAGATCATGGCCTGAGCCGAACTCAGATTTTTAACCAACTGAGCCACCCAGGTGCCCCTGATTCCGTATTTTAAAATTTCACTTGTCCTTTCATCAGTTGATGGGCATTTAGGCTCTTTCCATAATTTGGCTACAGTTGAAAGTGCTGCTATAAACATTGGGGTACATGTGCCTGCAATGAGAAAGAATGAAATCATGCCATTTGTAGCAATATGGATGGAACTGGAGGGTGTTATGCTAAGTGAAATAAGTCAGTCAGAGGAAGACAGATACCATATGTTTTCACTCATCTGTGGATCTTGAGAAACTTAACAGTAGACCAGGGGAGAAGGGGAAGGGGGAAAAAAAGTTACAGAGAGGGAAGGGAAGGAGGCAAACCATAAGAGACTCTTAAATACAGAGAACAAACTGAGGGTGGATGAGGCCTGGGGGAGAGAGGAACGTGGGTGATGGGCATTGAGGAGGGCACCTGTTGGGATGAGCACTGGGTGTTGTATGTAAGCCAATTTGACAATAAATTATATTAAAGAAAAATTTCACTTGTACCTAACTTTTCTAATCAAACATCGATTATATGAAGTGACTAATCCACATGCCACATAACTGGTTCACCAAAAAATAAAATGAAAAAAAGAAAAAGGAGTCTTCTTTACAGAAGAATGAGAACTGTTTATGAAAAAGAAATAATAGCATTTAAAAACTCACCATTTTGAACAGCTTCTAACATAACTTATTCAGGAAAGGATCTTCAAGGGGTACTAAAACCACTAGGTAAAAAAGAATGGAAACAGGATGTTCCCAAGGTGCCAAAATATCACTCCACAGATTTCTAATTGCAAAAGAAAATAGCGTATCTTAACACTGGAGAGTCCAGAAATACTCAAAATCTATCTTTAAAATGGAAAGTTCTGAGTGTTGCTTTTTTTTTTTTTAGTATCATTACAACAAAAATTCTGGAAGTGGTTTAAAATATATATACCTTTAAAATGGAAAGTTCTGAAAGTTATCAAAATGTGTCTTTATAATGGAGAGTTTGGAAAAATACCAAATTTAGTATTACTAAGAGTGGAACAAGCTCATCCTATGTACCACTTGATATGATGCAATATGATGTAATGTTTACCCTAAATTTCATCAAGTTACTAGACCACACTCTCCAATAGAAATATAATGCAAGCCACATACGCAATTTTACATTTCTTAGTAGCCATGTTTTTAAAAAAGTAAAAACAAAAAATATGAAATTAATTTCAATGAATTTTTAAGTTTATTTATTTAGAGAGAGACAGCACGAGCAGGGGAGGGGCAGAAAGAGGGAGACAGAATCCCAAATAGGTTCCATGCTGTCAGGGCAGAGCCCGACCTGGAGCTTGATCTCACCAACTGCAAGATCATGACCTGAGCTGAAACCCAGAGTCGGACGCTTAACTGACTGAGCCACCCAGGCGTCCCTTAATGTATTTTTAACACAATATACCCAAAGCATTGTCTCAGCACATAATTGATATCAAAGGAAATTATTACAGAGACATTTTATATTCTCTTTGTCATACTAAGTCTGTGAAATGGAAAGTATGTTCTACACTTTTAGAGCACACCTCAGTTCAGACCAGCAACCTTCCAAGTACTCTAGACACACGTGGTTAGTAGCTCAACTACTGCACAGGACAGCTCTAAACAGGACCCAGGATAAGGAGAATGAGGGACAGAAGAACAAATGCCACCTGCTCCTCCAAAGTGAAAATGCAGTACATTCCTTAAGCCCTTAGGAGCAAGGATCACGTCCTAGCCTGTTGTTTTTTTTTTTGTTTTTTTTTTGTTTTGGAAGTTAGAGAAGGGGTTCCCACCTTATAACCAATCGAGCTGTAAGCCTAATAGTGGGCAATTAGAAAACTTAATTGATGCTGCAAGTCTTAGGTGGCCTCTGAGTCTTTTTTTTTCCTTTTTTTAATTTATTTTGAGAGGAGAGAACAGGGGAAGGGGAGAGAGAGAGGGGAGAGCTGGGAGAGAAACAATCCCAAGCAGCCTCCATGTTGACACGGGCTCGATCTCAGAACCGTGAGATCATGGCCTGAGCCAAAATCAAGAGTTGGACATTTAACTGAGCCACCCAGGCACCCCTGATGTGAAGTTATGTCCAAATACATCAAGGAGAGAAAACAATGTGACGAAGTATCAGCTAACAATGAGACCCTACCAGAGCCAGGCACATAGATGTCTCCTAAATAATCATTACAACAACTAAATGAATGAATTTTTCACGGTGAAAAGAGATGGACAAAACGACCACAAACTAGAGAAGACACTTATCACCTCATCCACACATCAAAAAGTGGCAGTAATTCTCCAGACAAATCAGCTTCAAATTTCATCCTGGAATCTGAAAATCTTTATAATACGGCCCAGTTTACTCACCTGTTTCCAGTTTTCTTCTCATTCCTCTCAGATAAAGATTCCACTCCTGGCATTACCTCCAAGCCCTTATCTACACTTAGTTCTAAAAGTTAGGAATATGGCCCTGCTCTGCTTCAACTGTTACTCCAATCTTAAACATTATGTTCTGCCTCATCTCTGGAGTCTTACTGGACTCTGGTCCATATAAACTTCTCTCCACTCTTCCCTGATAGCCCTGACAACACGAGCTCTGGTCAAATACATTCCTGTTTTGCACGCATGTGTTCTTTGTTTAGTAAGTGCGTTGCAGGGCACCTGGGTGGCTCAGTCAGTTCAGCGTCTAACTTCAGCTCAGGTCATGATCTCGGGGTCTGTGGGTTTGAGCCTCACGTCGGGCTCTGTGCTGACAGCTCGGAGCCTGGAGCCTGCTTTGGATTCTGTGTCTCCCGCTCTCTGCCCCTCCTCTGCTCTCTCTTGGTCTCTCTCTCAAAAATAAACAAACATTAAAAAAACAAACAAACAAAATAAGTGTGTTGCAATATGGAAGCCAGGGCCCCAGTTGAGCTCTGCCACTGGTGCAAAGATCTTCAGCAGGTCACTTTTCATCCCTGTTGCTTCATGGGGACTCTGCCTATTCCCTCAGCACAGCAGCTACATGCCCCTGCCTCAGAGCCTTTATACCTGCTGTAACTTCTGCCTAAAATGCCTTTTTGCCCGGATTATAGGCTAACAAAACTATATATGCATTTACCCTTGGACTTACAAGCTCACTTCTAGAAATTTACTCTTAAACAGACATTTTTTTAAGTTCACTTATTTATTTTGAGAGGGGGGAGGGCAGAGAGAGAGGGAGAAAGAGAATCGCAAGCAGGCTCTGTGCTGTCAAAATAGAGCCCAACATGGGGCAAGTTCTCATGAACCTTAAGATCATGACCTGAGCCAAAATCAAGAGTCAGAGGCTAGCAAGCCACCCAGGCGCCCCTAGAAAGCTACTCTTAAGATATCCCTCCATAAGGGTGGCTGGCTCAGTTGGTGAAGTGTGCAACTCTTGATCTCGGGGTTGAGTTTGAGCCTCACGTTGGGTGAAGAGATTACTTAAAAATAATCTTAAAAAAAAAATAGACCTCCACAAATATAAAACTATGTATTCTCAAAGTTACTCACTATATAATTCTATACAAAGTCTATAAAATAGCAAAAGCTTAGAAACAATCTAAACACCCAACCATAGATTAGTTGAATAAATTGTGGTACACCTTTACAATAGTATGACACAAGGGCAGGGGGAGACAGAGGCGGGGAGAGAGGAAAGGGAGGAGGAGAAGGAAAGAAAAAGATCGCTATGAACTGAAGTGAAAAACTATCCAAGCTATGTTAACTTAAAAATGCAAGGTGTAAAATACTTATATATAACATGCTGCTTTTGCATGAGAAAAGAGAAAATAAAGTACATATATGGAGAGGACACACTGGTGGCTGCCGGAGGGAAAAGGATTGGGGGGTGGGCAAAGTGAATGGAGGGGAGTGGGAGGTGCAGGCTTCCAGTTATGGAATGAATGCATTATGGGAATGAAAGGCACAGCATAGGGAAGACAGTCAGTGGGACTGTAACAGTGTTGTACGGTCAGGGACAGTAGCTACATTTGTGAGCAGAGCCTAACACAAAGACTTGCTGAATCACTCTATTATACACGTAAAACTAGTGTAACATTGTGTGTCAACTCTACCGCAGTTTTTAAAAAGTGCATATAAACACGTGCTTATTTTTGGAAAAAGAAACACAGGAAAGACAATGCAGAAACTAATGAGAATGGTTAGCTGGGAATATGGTTCAACCAGAGTAAAAATTCTCTAAGTGGATCAAGTTTTGACTTTTCGAAACTTCTATTTTACTTACTCAAAAAAACCTGGCCTCTACTTAGTAGATGTGTTGTCAACAGTGGTTATTGGACTGGTAATTCTGAAATGAGTAAATGTATTGAGATTACAGCATATATGAACAGAAAGAGTCCATCAGTACATAGTGATTTGAAAAGAATGATGAAAGAAAAAAATTGAGAGCAAAAGGGAAGACTCTTCTTTACAGAAGAACAATATCTAATAAATGTAAAAGAAATGGCAAAATTAAGTATTCACCTTACTGGGGCGCCTAGGTGGCTCAGTTGGTTAAGCGTCTGACTCTTCATTTCAGCTCAGGTCATGATCTCAAGATCGAGCCCAGCGTCAGGCTCTGCACTGACAGTACACAGCCTGCTTGGGATTCTCTCTCTCTGCCCCTCCCGTTTGTATTCTCTCTCCCTCTCTCTCCTTGTCAAAATAAGTAAACATTAAAAAAAAAAAATCAACTTATTACAACTACCAATGTAATAATAAATGGCAGAAAACATGACCAATGAATGCTACCATTCCATGCAAGTTTGCAGGTAAACAGGATATTCATGTAAGTCTCAAAATATCACCTTACTCATTATAAAAAGGAAAAGGTATCTTTTCAATGGAGAAACCTGAAAACACCACTTTAACCAGTAATGGAAACACACCAATGTATCAATATAGCCATCCTGATGTGATACAATGGGAAATGTCACCCAGGTAGTCGGTCTTGCCAAAAATTTTAAATCTGAATCTAATAATGAGAAAATAGTCAAATCCAGATTGTGAGACAAAGTACTAATAACTGCCACAGTCTTCAAATATGCTAGTCATGAAAGACCAAAGAAGAAAAGCTGAGAAATTTTCTTAGTTTGAAGGAGGTCAAGAGACATGATCACAAAATGTAATGCTTGATCTTTAATTAGATCCTAAGAGTTTTAAAAAAATTATTAGTGAGTTATCAGGAAATTTTATTACTTCATTTTTATTAAGAAAGCTTATTACCTAAAATTATTGCATCACATTAAATTTCTTGAGCAAAATATATGTATGTGTGTGTATATATAGTGATTATACAGGAGACTGTCTTAGTTCTTAGGAGTTACGTGCTAAAGTATCGAAAAGTAAAGTGTCATGGTGTGTGCAACTTAGCGTCAAATGGTTCAGAATTTTTTAAAAGTATATTCTAAATGCAAAATGGTATCCTGGGTTGGATCCTATAATAGCAAAATGCTATCAGTCGAAAAACTGCTGAAATCCAAATAAAGCCTATAATGTAGTTAATAGTAAAATACCAATGCTAATTATTCACCTCTGACAACAGAACCAAAGTTATTATATGAGATGTCTGTTAACATGAGAAGAAACTGATTGAAGCATGTACAGGAACACTCTGTTTAATAGATGTAACTTTTCTGTAAATCTAAAAGTATCCCAAAATAAAAGCTTTATATAAAAATGCATATTTAGGGGCGCCTGGGTGGCTCAGTCGTTTAAGCATCTGACTTCGGCTCAGGTCATGATCTCACAGTCTGTGAGTTCAAGCCCCACGTCAGGCTCTGTGCTGACAGCTCAGAGCCTGGAGCCTGCTTCAGATTCTGTGTCTCCCTCTCTGTGACCCTCCCCCATTCATGCTCTGTCTCTGTCTCAAAAATAAATAAACATTTAAAAAAAAAATTTTTTTAATAAAAAATAAATAAATAAAAATGCATATTTAGAGGAGCACCTGGGTGGCTCAGTCGGTTAAGCATCCAGCTGCTGATCTTCCCTCGGGTCGTGGTCTCATGTCTCATGAGTTCTAGCCCTGCACTGGGCTCAGTGCTGACAGAGTGGAGCCTGCTTGGGATTCTATTTCTATCTCTTTGCCCTTCCCCTGCTCATGCTCTGTCTCTCTCAAAATAAATAAATAAACTTTAAAAACTGCATATGTAGAGAGAGAGAAAGCAAAGGTGGCAAAATGTTAGCAACTAGTAAATCTAGGTAACAGGTATATGGCTGCTTGTTGGTCAATCTTTCCACTTTTCTGTACATTTAAAATTTGTCAAAATAAAATGTTAAAATAAAATAAAGCTACAGAAGGTTAAAAGGATGGAGAAAGATATTCCACTGGAACACTAACCAAAAGGGAACTGATGTTATTATGATAATATCATAGCCTTTAGGCAAAAAACTTCTAAAAACAGAGGAACACTTCCTAAAAGTTTGGGGTGCTTGGGTGGCTCAGCTGGTTAAGCGTGTGACTCTTGGTTTTGGTGCAGGTCATGATTTCACAGGGGTCTGTGCTGGCAGCTGTCTCTTCACTCTCTGCCCCTCCCCCACTTGTACACGCGCTCTCTCGCGCTCTCTCTCCCTCTCTCTCAAAAAAAATAAACATTTAAAAAAGGAAAAAGGCCAATTTACCAGGAAGATAACAATTTAAATTGATACACACCTAATGACACAGCATCAAAATATATGAAACGAAAACTATGTGAACTGTAAGGAGGAAAATGTAAATCCATGATCTTGGTAGATTTTAGTACCCTTCTCAAAACCAAAGCATGAAAACTGTAGGATACACATTTGAACAGTTCAGTCTGCAACTATGACCTGAAGGACATATACAGAACTCTATAACTGCAGAATAGACACTGTTTTCACGTTCACATAGAACATGTATAGAAACGATTGTATACTGAATGGGACGCAAGCTTGTCTTTACGCGAGAAGGCACTAGGTAGGCTTTTGAAGTGCCAGCGTTGTGCTGTTCTTTGAGTGGTGATTATATAGGTTTTTGCTCTATTGGCAGACCGGTTTGCTATTGCTAATATTTTTGTGAATTTAACTTTTACTGTTTTTAATATTTTGTGTGTATATGAAATATTTCTTATCGTTATTCAGTTTTTGTGTCTGGGCATATTTCACAACTTAAAAAGAATTAAAATCCTTTAGGAAGGTATCAATTTCCTATCAACGCCATTAGCCCAAAGCAACCTGTTTTTCCTTTGGCATTTCAACTAATTGCTGTTCCTTCGGTGGAGCACCAGGTGAAGCAATGGGCTTATGCTTAAAGGCTTCCTTGTACGAAACTTAGATATCTTTAAACACAAGAAGCATGTTCAGCCCAGCAAGATGCTCATTCTAAGAGAGACCAAGGAAATGAACTTGCAGGAACAGAGGATCCATGAATCCCAACTCACACTTAATCCAAGGCAACACAAGTTCACAGGCTCATTTTATAAAATAGGCATAATCATGCACAATATTAAAATTATTTTCCTTCCTCATTTGCTTTTTGATTTTTTGCCAAGCACATATAGTTTAATTTGCCTATAAGTTAAGTTAAACTTAACTTAGCTTTAAGTTAAGTGAGTTTGTATTTAGGCACCAGGAAAGATTACTTGAGGAATAATTTCTCGGGGAATAATCAAGGTTGTGCAGATTGAGAGCAGCAAAAGAATCTAAAGGAGGACAAACAACACGATGGTGGCCTCACAGAAACCAATACTAAGGACATGATTATAGCTGAGAGTAATCTTAAGCCAATATATCCTGGGGCTTTTTTAAAATTAATTATTAATAAGTAACACCTACTGAAGGCTTACCATTCGCCAGGTACTATGCTATATACAGGATTTTCTAAGATTGTTTCATCTAAATATCTCACAATAAGACTAGAAAGTAGACACATTATTACTTCCATTTTACAGATGAGGAAACTGAGGCTGAGTAACTGGACAAGATCCCCAAGAAGCAAATGGAAAAACTGGAAAACTAACCTGGTTTATCTAGCTTGACAGTATGTAAGCTTACCTGCCAGGCTATGCTGCCAGGCTTCAGCAGATAAATAATGACTTACACTTGATCTCTGAGGGATCTTTCAGTTCTAACACTCTATGACTTACTTCAATGACTCTATGACACAGCATTCATTTTGGCCCAGTGATGTCAAAATGTTGCAAAATAAAGAAGTTCAGTAAAATCTCTTGACATATCCTGAAGATTAGAATTCAGGTTTCTTAGGGTTATCAGAATTGGTCTCTGCACAAATTGAGCCCTTCAAGAAATGGAAATGTTTTTCTCCAATGTCATTCAATACCTAATATTTTTTCCTCATATGACAAGGAACGGCACAGACAATAATATGAAAAGACATTCCAGCGAGAGTAAAGGAATAAATCTGCAATACAGTGGGCATGATCTTTAAACACAATTGGACTCGAGACAAATTTGATAAATGAAGATTTCTGGGGGGAAAATCCTTCTTAAAATGCCTAAATTTCGGGGCACCTGCATGGCTCAGTCAGTTAAACGTCTGACTCTTGATATCAGCTCAGGTGTTGATCTCAAGGTTGTGAGGTCAAGCCCCACATTGGTTTCTGTGCTGGGCGTGGAGCCTACTTAAAAAAAAATATATTAAAATACCTAAATTTAGTGTAGATGGTTACATAAACTGCTTCTGAACCATTGATATTAGCCTTGAAAAAAATATTATTGGTGGTTAATCGAATATATTAAAGTTAAAAAAAATCCTTATAAATACAAGACCTATTTATTCTTTATACAAAATACTTAGTGATCATAATTAAGTCAAAATATTCTCATGTGTTTTTTTTAAATCATCATGAGTTCTGTTTTTTTTTAAAACAGTAAAACAAGCTAATTCACTTTTTTCTTTACCGCTAACTCCATAATGGATATAATATGAAAAGTTGCTAGATAAAGTACCCTTCATGAAAGAAACATACTGACACTTTTGTGTTAATCTGAAAGACTAGAAGTTTCTGGGGGCACCTGGGTGGTTCAGCTGGTTAAGTGTCTGACTCTTGGTCTCAGCGCAGGTCATGAGCTCACAGTTGGTGAGTCACACCAGGCTTTGCACTGAAAGTGTGGAGCCTGCTTGGGATTCTCTCTCTCCCTCTCTCGGCCCCTTTCCCAGTTGCTCTCTGTCTCTGTCTCTGTCTCTCAAAATAAATAAATAAACTTAAAAAAGGAAGCTTCTAGGAAATAGCAGTAATTTGTTAAAAGACCAAAAAATAAAAAAATAAAAAATAAAAAATGATACAAACTACTTCTCTCAGAAGTCCCAAGGAGGAAAAAAATAATTTATTAGGTCTAGGAACCCAAGATGACTTGGTGTAATTATGAATACATGCAGAATTTGATCATTAGAAATGAAGTCTATCAAGGTTCAGTCTTAGGTTCTCATAGCCAATCTGTAGACACAGAATAGTCATATCTCCAGAAACCAGGATATATCTCCAATTTGCATGAGTTTAATGAACCAAATAAACAATTGTATCACCAATATCTGCCCCTAGCCCATTTTCAGTGAGATGAATTTTCTTGCTCATGAGGTCCACGTGGAAAACAGCATGCTCAGAAATGGGGGTCTTCCCAGTGTGCTCTTTTCCCAGGACAGGAACTCGCCGAGGCCCCAAGAGTGGATCATCAAATCTCATCAGCTTCACTTTAGAAAGGTCTACAGCAAAAAAAAAAAAAAAAAAAAAAAGATCAATTTGAGCATTTAATTACAGTCACTGACTCAAACCCATGCCTAAACCTGACAATTCATGTTTTAAACACATTGGTTGTTTACCTAAAAGATATTTGTATGAGATTATTAAATAAGACTCCATCTCAGAAAGCCAAGCTAAATCTAACACATCTCCATCCTGTCAGCTTCTACTCAGATCAAAGATTCAGAGATACAGAGATTCTACATAACACATCTCGAATTACAAACCAAGAGGAAGGATGGAGTATATTTTTGAGCACTATCCTATATGGTTTCTCAAATCAATTTTTATATGCTTCAATTAACCATTTTTCAAAATATCAATCAGTCCAAAACTTATTTCTCTTTCTTGTCTTGCTCCTGGGATACATTAAAACTGCAAGCGTTGTAGCTTTTTTGGAAAGATACTTTTAGAGGAAGAATTACCACTCTAAGAAATAGCATTACCAGTTTCTTGTTTTGCTCAAAGGATGAAAAGTGTTTGTATTACCAAGCTGATGAGAGACAAGGAGAGATGGGGAAGGACAGGGGAAAGGGCACAGCTCTCAGAAGTTTGAGCTTCTGGATGAGCTCCAGCCCTACCCTGCTTGCGATTTTCCTGATCTGCTCTTATGCAAGCTGATAAGATGGCTCCTGGCAAAGAACGCACTTGTCCCTCGAACAAATTTATGATCCAAAAATCCTGCCAACAACTGAGCCTGAAAAAAAATTTATTTCAGCAATTCTGAGATGTCCCAACATCAAATGCTTTTATTTTATATAGTGGGAAAACATCACAAATGACTACAAATGCTGATTGTGCGTTTATATCTCATTCTAAGTGTAGCATGGCTAGTTATACTTAACCCGATCAACAGAAATAGAAGATATTTTCTGATTTACTTCCTACCCCTCTCTAAAGCAGATTGCTAGGTGGTCTGAGAGCTACACTTTCTCATGTTGCTTTGAGAGTATGAAGCTTAGCATGAGAGGGATAAGAGATAAAAGCAGACATTAATGCAGCTGGTGGCTATGCCAGGAGTACAAGTTATCCAGGCATTATGTTTTCTTTGGGAGACAAAGACTGAAAGGCGGCAAGTTTAGCATAGGGAGAGTGAAGCTTACAGAACAATTACCTCAGACTACCACGAAGGCAAACCCTGCCTGCAAGTCCTATTTGGGGGAGAGAGTACAATTTATCTTAACAGCTATTACAATTCAACATGCACATTGATACTAAATATTTTGCTACAGATGTGGTGAGAAGTTCTACCAGCAGGTTTTATGCATGAGGCATAAAATACATGAAATACTGTAGGTCTGCACCCCCACCTCTCGCTCTCACTTTTTCCCTCTCCCCTGCCCTTCACTATCCTCCTCCTCCTCCTCCTCCTCCCTCCTCCTCCTCCTCCTCCTCCCTCCTCCTCCTCCTCCCTCCTCCTCCTCCTCCTCCTCCTCCTCCCTCCTCCTCTCTCCTCCTCCTCCTTCTCTCTCTCTCCCTTCCTCTCTGAAACAGACCTCCCTTATCATTCCAAGCAATTCTGAATCAAACTATTTCAAAGAAACCTTAATACTCAATCCGGCATCTAAGTGACAAAACATTATTTTCTTTGATGTTTCACCATGCAGCTCATTACTGCCAATAATTCTTGGAGCGGTTTTACTATCTTTTCTTATCCCAGACTTCTCTCGTCATTGCAAATGTAGAAATTTAAGTCTGCAACTACACAAGAATTAAGGCACTTAGAGAAAAGATGAGAGTGATTGAAAGTCCCTAGGGACTGATAATGTGAAATGGAGCCTTTCACCTCCATGGTATCAGTTCATATGGGGCATGGGCTGGGAGTGATTTAAAGTCATTATCCTCAAATAGTTGCTCAGTGGCCTTTGTGGACAGAAATGATGGTTTTACTCCAGTTCTTCCTGGACCTAGATTATAATCACCCTCAATGCAATTGGCACTAATTGGACAACTTACTGGCTATGCAGCAAACAGAGTGAGAAATACGTAATTGAATTTCACTCCCTTCCCATCTCATACACTCAATATACTCAGCTCCTTTGGGTATCAAAGCATCCTGAGGGCTCCTGGAAAAGTCTCAAGGTTAGAGCTCTTCTGCAGATACTTGAAGGAATATCCATTTCTAACTCCACCCTAACGTTTCTATCCATTTTCGAAAATTCACAGCAGCTACAAACATCAAACTTAAAGTACTTTATGATAATATTATTCACAGCCAGTATGACAAAGGATATAAGAATCATGCCAGAGGCCCAGCGAGAAGAAGCAAGATATAGAAAACACGTTTCAGCACAATGCTGAAGAAACTAGTCAGCCCTGTATCTGAGCATATTTTAAAGGGAGGCAATTTTAACATTACAAAACACAATGTTCAATAGAGGAATACATCCTCTCACACAGTACAACTTCAGAGTAATCCTATCACATGGGTCCCCACAGCTATTTTCTTTAAATGCCATCATATTATTCTTCAAAGATAAGAGTTATGCCTTTCCCCAAATCTTCTCGTGACTGAATATATGCAACACAAAACAGCCAAATGGAAGGCCACAGGAAGGCTCCCAAGACGTTACCATTGCACAGTTTTCAAGTTCTGCATTTTGTGGCCCGTGAGTTCTACGGATGGCACTGCCTGGTTTACTGAGGGAATGTGATAAATGTCTGTAACAACATGAACGATCCCTGACATTTTGCTAAGGGAAATAAACCACCTCTTCACACCGTTGTAGGATCCCACTTCTACAAGGTACCTAGAATGGTGGAATGCAAAGAGACAGGACAGCAGTGGTTACCAAGAAGTAGAGAGAGGTAGAACGGGGAGTTCCTGTTTAACAGGTATAAGGTGTCAGTGTGGATGATGGAAAAGTTCTGGAGATGAACAGTGTGACGGTTGCACAACAATGTAAGTAAACTTGATGCCACTGAAATGTACGTTCAAAAAGCACAAAAACAGCCAATTTTATGTTATGGATATTTCACCACAATTTTTTTAAATGTTTACAAATGAAAACTCCCTAGCCCTAACACACTGCCGCTATACAGGCAGACATTAGTGTTTCCCTCCTGCTGGCATGCCCTTTCCCCTCGCCCTCTTGGATGTAACCTGCAAGGTCCCATCTAAACAGTGTTTTCTCTGTAAATTCATCCCTGATCACCAGAGCTGGAAATAATCTCACTGTTTTCTGTGCTATAAACTTTATCTACACCTCCCTTATGGTATGCAGCAGTTTGTCCTTAGGTTATGATCATGTATGTGAATAACTTCGCACCCTGCTCCTTCACTAGACACAGCCGCCTAACAAGCAGCACTCTGTGGGCTCCCCAAAGCCCCAGGTACACACACACGAGCCGCCACATGTATACTGCATACACTCTACTCATAGTCTCTCAAGAAATGTCCACAGAAGATGAATAAATGACCTCCAAAGAACAAAAAATACGTGTAGGATGAATTCCAAAGAGCTATTTTAAGTCTTCTATGTTAATGTGATATGGCTGACCTGAATATCGTTCCATAAATTAGGTCATTGTCTTAGATTTCGAAATCTTTTCAGAAAATTTCTATACTGATAGAATGTAACCCAATCAACTCTTGATTGCCATCAAGAAGAGAGAGTGAGAATGCAAAATAGGGAATCTGGAGATTAATTTGTCTTTATAATTTAGAAGAAAAATAATGGAAAGACACACTAACTCCCTTCACACTGCTCCCCCTTAAACGTGGCTGAGTGATAGAAAAAGAATATATAATATAATATATATAATATATTAACATATTATATATAATATATATATAATATAATATATATAATATAATTATATATTATATTTTTAAATTTTTTATTATTTATTATATATTATATATATTATTTATTATATATTATTTATTATATATATTATATTAAATCTAATCATAGAAGATCTAGACTTAATCTTGGTAAGAAATTAAGATTAATTACATATTTTAACTGGAAGCATATTGTTTAGAAGAAAGAATACAAGCTATGGAGTCAAACAGACCTGAGTTTGGATTCCAACTCGAGGATATACTACCTTAATGAAACTGCAAGTTATTTAGCCTTTTGGAACTCTATCTCATCATCTGCAAAAAGGGAATAATAATACCCTCTACATTCTACGGCAGTAAAAGGATTAAATGGCTAATACATGGAATATGCTCAATAAGTTTCACTCTGTTTCTCTTCCTTCCCCAGGAACAGACCTAGTAAGCAGGTTAATTTGAAATATTACGTGTATGTACACCTTCTGTCTGAAAACATTTAAGAGAAGGAAATTGCTTGCTACAATTCTAAAGCTAGGCAGAGTCTTGAAAAACTATCTAATCCAACTGTCCTCTTTTTACTAAAAAAGAGGTCAGTTTAGAGTTTAAGTGACATGGCCAAGTCACCAAGCTGCATAGCCACAACATCCCAAAGAGAATAGAGGCTTCCTGATTTTGAGCCCAATACTCTTTGCATAACATGCCACTGCTGTCCCTCAGCAGACCAGATGCTCCTTTCTCCCCTCTGCTTAGAACTCATCATGTCCAGGGGCGCCTGGGTGGCTCAGTCTGTCAAGTGCCCAACTTCAGCTCAGGTCATGATCTCGCAATTCGTGGGCTCGAGCCCGGTGTCAGGCTCTGTGCTGACAGCTCAGAGCCTGGAGCCTGCTTCAGATTCTGTGTCTCCCTCTCTCTCTGCCCCTCCCCCACTCATGCTCCGTCTCTCTCTTTCTTTCTCAAAAATAAATAAACATTAAAAAACCTTTAAAAAAAAAAAAAAACTCATGTCTGCAAACTACTGCCAAATGTGCATTTCAGGAAAACCATTTACCTTTGATTCCTCGGTCCATTTTCATTAAACGCCTGATTATGGAATCGCGGTTATCTCCTTGCCTGATTTCAATTTTGGTTGAGAAGTGGCCATTGGATGGCTGGGGGTTTACTAAGGAAACTGACACACCAGGCTAGGAAAATAAAGAGAAAATGATTGTTTTACAAAATCAAACTCGAATACTGCTGAGGGAGGGAAAATCTCTATAAAAGTATTAATGCTCAATGAAAAATTTAATTCTGGTAGTCTAATATCAAGACCAAGCGATACTCAAATATGAAATAAAAGATGTACAAAAGCTCATGCTTACAACCAAATGCCTAGATGAAAATGACTGACTATATATATCAATACTGATGATGGAGAACAACAATAATTATATTTTCTCTTCTTTTAACTCCCATCATTTACTGAATTTCTACTATGTACCAGGTACTGTACTAAGCATTTTATAGACATGATTCCTATAAGCTGAAAGGTAGTTCTTTAAAACCTCTTTTCACAGATAAGAGCTGAGCACCAGAAACATTAACAAGGTTACAGAGCTAGTAAGAAGCAGAGCCGGGATTAAACCCCATCATATACCATACTATTTCCTACATTATATAAGCTATATAGCCAAAGACTTTGCTCATTATTTTAAGTGGAAAAAGTCAACTGAGTCTTAGGAAAAACTTAAAGACATAGTAGCTTAAGGGAACGCTTGAAAGTAGCTTGACAGAAACATATTTGTAAAGGGAACTCTATTTCATGTACCTATCCAATGGGCCAAAGGACTACACTTTAAAAAAAAATTTTTTTTAACGTTTATTTATTTTTGAGACAGCACGAACGGGGGAGGGTCAGAGAGAGGGAGACACAGAATCTGAAACAGGCTCCAGGCTCTGAGCTGTCAGCACAGAGCCCGACGCAGGGCTCGAACTCGCGGACCGCGAAATCATGACCCGAGGCGAAGTCGGCCGCTTAACTGACTGAGCCACCCAGGTGCCCCGAAAGGACTACACTTTAAAAAGCAACAATAGGGGCGCCTGGGTGGCTCAGTCGGTTGGTTGAGCGGCCGACTTCGCCTCGGGTCATGATTTCGCGGTCCGCGAGTTCGAGCCCTGCGTCGGGCTCTGTGCTGACAGCTCAGAGCCTGGAGCCTGTTTCAGATTCTGTGTCTCCCTCTCTCTGACCCTCCCCCGTTCGTGCTCTGTCTCTCCCTGTCTCAAAAATAAATAAAACGTTAAAAAAAAATTTTTTTTTTAAATAAAAAGCAACAATAGGGGCACCTCAGTGGCTCAGTCACGTAAGCATCCAACTTTGATTCAGGTCATGATTTCATGGTTCACAGGATCAAGCCCCATATCGGGCTCTGCACTGATGGTGTGGAGCCTGCTTGGGATGCTCTGTCTCCCTCTCCCTCTCTGCCCCTCCCCTACTCCCTCTCTCTCAAAATAAATAAACTTAAAAAAGAAAAAACCTTTAAAATAAATAAATGAATAAATAAATAACCACATATTTTTAATGTAATGAGGCCTTCATTCTTTCAAATAGGCTTTTTGTCTTTGTTGCATTTTCAATTAAATGTGGTAAAAGTAACAGGATACTTATCAAGAAAAGTAGGGCATTTTATGGACTCCCACAGTTGCACTCCACCAGGCAATGGATTGAGAGCAAATAAACAGAATCTCCCAAAACTCTAAAACCTGCTTATCTTCACCAATACTGGCCAAAAACTAAGGGGAAAAAAGTTATTTCTAGTATAATGTAAGATGATTCATCAATCTGGTTTATGCCAGAAGCTAAAAAATCTTAAATAACCTTATCGAACCAAGACCCATCTAAAGTAAGAAAGCTCCTTTTCACTATTTAAAAAATCTTATATATCAATTTCCACTTTTTTTTTTTTTTTTAATTTTTTTTTCAACGTTTTTTATTTATTTTTGGGACAGAGAGAGACAGAGCATGAACGGGGGAGGGGCAGAGAGAGAGGGAGACACAGAATCGGAAACAGGCTCCAGGCTCCGAGCCATCAGCCCAGAGCCTGACGCGGGGCTCGAACTCACGGACCGCGAGATCGTGACCTGGCTGAAGTCGGACGCTTAACCGACTGCGCCACCCAGGCGCCCCTCCACTTTATTTTTTAATAAAAGTCAGGTGTTGACACAAAAATAAACTCAAAATGGATTAAAGACCTAAATGTGAGACTTGAAAGCATAAAAATCCTGGAAGAGAGCAGAGGCAGCACTTTCTCTGACATCGGTCATAACGATATTTTTCTAGGTATGTCTCCTGAGACAGGGGAAACAAAAGCAAATGTAAACTCTTGGGACTATATCAAAATAAAAAGTTCCTGCACAGAGAAGGAAACAGCAAAACTAAAAGGCAACCTACTGAATGGGAGAAGATATTTGCAAATGACATATGCGATAAAGGGTTAGTATCTAAAATATGTAAAGTACTGACACAAGTCAACACCCAAAACACAAATAATCCAATTAAAAAATGGGCAGGAGAGCCTGGGTGGCTCGGTCCGTTAAGCCTCCGACTTCGGTTCAGGTCATGATCTCACAGTTCATGAGTTCGAGCCCTGCATCAGGCTCTATGCTGACAGCCTGCTTTCGGATTCTGTGTCTCCTTCTCTCTCTGCCCCTCCCTCACTCAGTCTCGGTCTCCGCCCCCCCCTTGAAAATAAATAAACATAAAAAAAAAACAAAACTTTTTTTAATGGGCAGAAGATGTGAACAGACATTCTCCAAAGAAGATGCAGAGATAGCCAACAGACACATGGAAAGACACTCAACATCACTCATTATCAGGAAAATGCAAATCAAAACCACAATGAGAACACCTCACACCTGTCAGAATGGCTAAAAATTAACAACATAAGAAACAACAGGTGTTGGCAAGGACATGGAGAAAAAGGGACCCTCATGCACTGTTGGTGGGAATGCAAACTGTTGCAGTCACTCTGGAAGACAACATGAAAGTTCCTCAAAAAGTTGAAAATAGAACTACCATATGATCCAGTAATTCCACTACTGGGTATTTACACAAAGAATAGGAAAACACTAATTTAAATGGATACATACACCCATATGTTTATTCAGCATTATTTACAATAGCCAAATTATGGAAACAGCCCAAATGTCCACCAATTGATAAATAAAGAAGATGTGGGGTGTCTGTGTGTGTGTATAAATAGAAATATATAAATATATATAGAATGGACTATTACTCAGCCATAAAAGAGAATGAAATCTTGCCATTTGCAACAACATGCACAGATCTAGGGATTATACTGCTAAGTGAAATAAGTCGGTCAGAGAAATACCATACTGATTGCACTCACATGTGGAATTTAAGAAACGAAACAAACGAACAAAGCAAAAAGAGACAAACACAAAAACAGACTCTTAACTATAGAGAACAAACTGATGGCTACCAGAAGGGAGGTGGCTGGGGGGGATGGTTGAAATAGGTGATGGGGATTAAGAGTACATTTATCATGGCAAGTACTGAGTAATCTACAGAATTGTTGAATCACTGTATTGCACACCTGAAACTAATATAACACTGTATGTTAACTATACTGGAATTAAAATTAATAAAAAAAAGAAAAAGAAAAAAAGGTTAAAAAAATCAGGTTTTGAAAATCCTATTTTGAAGGGCACATGCACCCCAATGTTTACAGCAATGCTATCAAAAGAGCCAAAGTATGGAAAGAGCCCCAATATTCATCAACGGATGAATGGATAAAGAAGATGTGGTGTATGTTACGATGTCCTTGGAACCACAGTAGAGGGGACGGCCATCTTGCCAGCGCAACTCAACGAAAAGTTGCCAGAACGAACTGGAGGTCAACCAATCACCAAGCGACAGCACAACCTGATTCAAATAAGGCCCACCCGGACCTAAACCCGGAACCGCTGCAGCTTAAAAACCCCACCCCACCACACCTGGGTGGGACTTCCCTGACTCCTCTCTCTCTCTCTCTCTCCCTGAGTCACGGAACCTCGCCCGAGACCTTAGTTCCCAAATAAAGCCTTTGACTGCTAAAATTTTTTAGCCTCTGACTCCTATCTTTACCCTGCCTTACGCCTGACCCTAAGAGTTATATATATACAATGGTTATTACTCAGCAATCAAAGAGAATAAAATCTTGCCATTTCCAACTACGTGGTTGGAACTGGAGGGTATTAGCTAAGCGAAATTAGTCAGAGAAAGACAGCTATCATATGGCTTTACTCATATGAGTAATTTAAGATACAAAACAGATGAACATAAGGGAAGGGAAGCAAAAATAATATAAAAACAGGGAGGGGGACAAACACATAAGAGACTCTTAAATACAGAGAACAAACAGAGGGGTTGCTGGAGGGGTTGTGGGAGGTGGGATGCCACCCATAAGAGCAGAGTGAAGGAAAGTGAGCGCAGCATCAACCAGGGAATTAGAAGAGCTCAAATCCAGCCTCATTTCTAACAACCTGTGGCTTAGACCAAAGCAATCACTTTGCATCTCTGCACCTCATTTCCTTCCATCCTTCAATGATGAGCTTGGATATAATATCTAAGGTCTCTTCTAGCTCTAAAATACAATGATTCAGTGAAATCATTTCAACTTACTTCTGTTCTAAAAACATTAAGTGGTTTCCCAGGACAGCAATCTTCCCTGATTTTATCTTCTGCTTCGGAGGCAAACTTGACTTCTATGTGTTCTAGCTAAATACAAGGAGGGAAAATGAAAGTCATTAGTATCACTTAATATGACTGCAATTAATCATCACCTCATTTCACCAAAGAGGAAAACTAGCTTCTCCACTTAACATGAAATGGTCTGTGTATTCCTCAGGAAGCCAGCCAAGCACAGGACAGGACTAAGAGACCCCTCTGAAACTCAGGTCAAATGCTCCCACAGGTAACATTGTTTCAAATGCAAAAGACTATGGGGCGCCTGGTGGCTCAGTCAGGTAAGTGTCCAACTTCAGCTCAGGTCATGATCTCATGGCTTGTGAGTTTCAGCCTGGAGTCAGGCTCTGTGCTGACAGCTCAGAGCCTGGAGCCTGCTTGGGATTCTGTGTCTCCCTCTCTCTCTGCCCCTCCACTGCTCACACTCTCTCTCTAAAATAAATAAACATTAAAAAAAAGAAAGAAAGAAAAATAAAAGAAAAAGACTAAATCATTTTTATGTCCATCAAAAAAATTTTTTTCTTAAGAACATGGTCTTTAATTATTAGACCATTAGACTTTATTAATTTCAAATGAACATTAAATGACATCTATAATCTATAATCAATTATTTAACTCTTCTTAAATGTCTCATGGTATTATTGACATAGTCATGTTTACCATTTTCTATAGTGAAATCTAGCATCTACCTGCTATATCAGAGAAAATGAAAAACAGGATAAAAGACAGAGGTTTCTGGAAAACCTCAGAAATGTAGTATAATGTATATGCCTGAATATAAGATGACCTTCAATATAACCTGTCCCCATTGTCCCAATGAAAAAAATCCAAGAACTTTTTTGACCTCCAGGTATATGAACATTTAGAAATATGCACAAAATAAATGACTACCATTATTAATTAATTATTAACTCATTTGTAATTAAATGACATAAAGTGCTTATTTAGAAATAACTTTATTACCATATTTCATGGAACAATTTCATTCAAAATCTACACTTGCATGTTTTAACTCAAATGTCTTCATTATCACTAGAAGCACTTTTTTGAGTCCTCTAACACAGTTTTCTAGGGCAAATTATCTTTCCTTCTGCCTAAGTTGCCTGAGAGAGAGCATTTTTAGAAACTATATATGAAGTGACTGGGGCAGAAAGGTGGAATGGGGAGAAACTCACAATTAGGTGAAAGCTATTGGTAGTGTTTTAGTTCCTGAGTTGAGGAGTAAATTCAGGAATATTCATTACATTATTAACTTTAAAACAATCCAAAACAGGACCAGGCATGGACCTTGATACTATCTCATGGACAAAGGATTCTAATTAAGCCAATTCTGTAAATTGGAGGTCTCAATGGGAGAGGGGAAAAAAAAGAAGCAATTCAGTGTGTCTCATAATATGAGAGACTTTGAAAGCATTTAAATATAAACATAAGGTCTCCCCTCGTTTTTTTAAGGAGAATTGTGGGAGGAAAAACCAGGCACATACAATTAGTATTTTATGTATAAATTAATTGATAGGGGCACCTGGGAGGTTCCATCAGTTGCGCAAACGACTACTGATTTCAGCTGGAGCTGTGATCCTGGAGTCGTGGGGTCAAGCCCCACACTGGGCTCTGCACTGAATGTGTAGCCTGCTTGACATTTTCTCTCTCTTCCTCTGCCTCTCTCCCACTCTTGCTCTTTCTCTTTCTCTCTCCCTCTCTCTCTCTCTCTCTCTCTCAATAAGTAAGTAAATAAATAAATTAAAAATAAAGTAACTGATAAACGGAATAAGATCACAATCATTTTTTAATTCCTGCAACTTCTATACCCATCCATTCTCCTCCCTCCAAAAATATTTTTGACAGGTATATTTGGCAAAGGTACTAAACACAGAAGATGTTTATAAAAAGGTTTATTATAAAACAAAAGATGGGGTGCCTGGGTGGCTCAGTCGGTTAAGCATCCGACTTTGGCTCAGGTCATGATCTCTCAGTCTGTGAGTTTGAGCCTCGAATCGGGCTCTGTGCTGACAGCTCAGCGCCTGGAGCCTGCTCCGGATTCTGTGTCTCCCTCTCTCTCTGACCCTCCCCCACTTGTACTCTGTCTCTCTCTCTCTCTCTCTCTCTCAAAATTAAACATTAAAAATATATATATAAAACAAAAATGGACTATATTTACTACAGTCAACTAGTTGTTACAATCCCTGGCCCCTTGTACCTCCAGGGAGTTGGTCAGGTAGACTATATTCTCCATCAGCACTGCCTGTTCATCAAACTCTAATTGCAAATCCAGAACACGAGGTCCCATCTTCTCCAGATTTTCCTAATAGCCAAAACAGTTTTGAAAAACAAAAATCACATTAAGAATACGTTGAAATGAATACATTTCCTCCAAAGCAATCATTCTTCTCTCAACTGATAAAATCTTCAAATTTGAACAGTTGAAGGAAAGGCCTTGGACTCATGGTTTCCCTTATCTATGTTTGTTCGTTAATGAAATTATTGGCTCAGAATAATTATCATTTGAGGTATGATAAGACTAAGGCAACACCGAAAAGCCTGGAGGGACAAGGTTTTCAGATTTATAAAAGAAATAGCATTTTATCATTGTTTATTTAGAATGACTTAATATGCAAGCCCAAAGAATTCACTTTGACAAGGAATCAAACAAATGTGTGGAAATATCCCTTCAGGTAACCGAAAAGAAAGAAAAAAAAAAATCTTTTTTTAATTTTCTAAGATAATACATCTTTAAAGCTAGTTCAGAGAATAGTGAATTAATAATAAACAAACAAAAAATTTCTACAAATTAAAAAAAAATTTAGGTTATATTGGTACTGAGATAATCTGATAGCACATGAAAAACAATTTATTCTTAATTTTCTTGAACATGAAACAAAATCTCTGCCACTCAAAATATAACCTTCGAGAGCCAAGCTTATATCCACAAGTATAGCTAACTGCCTAGAACATGCTGCACTAAATGAAAGCGACCTGACAAGATTCCTAATACTCACTGTTTTCACTTACTGTCCAACCTGTTTCTTGTCCTGTGAAAAAGTGCTAGAAGCCATTTTCTTATTCTCAGATTTACAAAACGCTTTTCAAAAAAGTTTCAAACCATTAATTTGTCTGGCAAGTCCCCAATATTACTGAAAAAAAAAATATTACTACTGAAACAATCTAACACTGGTTTTCTGAAAAGCCACCTCTTGGATCTAGTATCATTTAACTACAGAACTTGTCAAATGAGTTCCACTGGATTCTTTAAAGTACATCATCAAACTTAATTGCCTTTGCAATCAATAATGAAATATTTTGTTGGATCCACGTATTGACAACGGATCTGGCATTTTGACCGGTGGCACTAGCTAAGTAGGGAACCAATGAATTAGGGACATATCAGCATATATATTATAACTTGATTGGTGTAGGTTCTAAATTATTTCTGAAACTTCAAAGACCATAGGCTTAGAGAGTTGATTTTGGTCTAGGAGAATGAAAAGGCTTTCCTAAGAATACGATCTACTCCAATACAGGACAATCTAGAATTTTGGTCTCCATCACGCAGGCATCTGTAGCCTAGAAGATTAAAGAATTAATCTAAGCTATAAGAATAACCACCATGTTCCTAGCAGAGTGAAATATACTATTACATTAAAAAAATTTACTAAGCCTACCTTTTGACAGAAAGTATTAAAGTGTGTTGAGTATATTATTTCATGTATTCCTCACAGCATTCCTAAAATGTAGGTTTTATTAATTTCCTCATTTTACAGATGAAAAACCATGTGGCCCAGAGAATTTAAGTGATTTATCTAAGGTCTCAAAACTAAGAAGTGATGGACAAAAAGGATTTGGACCAAGATCTATCTGATCCCAGAGCCTGAGATCAGCAGCAACATACAGCCATCTGTTTCTCTTTAAGAAATGCAATAAATCAAGGGCGCCTGGGTGGCTCAGTCGGTTGGTTAAACGTCCAACTTCAGCTCAGATCATGATCTCGCAGTCTGTGAGTTCGAGCTGCCTGCTGGGCTCTGTGCTGACAGCTCAGAGCCTGGAGCCTGCTTCTGATTCTGTGTCTCCCACTTTCTCTGCCCCTCCCCCACTCACGCTCTGTCTCTCTCACTCTCAAAAATGAATAAATGTTTAAAAAAAATTTTTTTAATGCAATAAATCAGTTATTTCTCTGAAGAAAGCTAAGAGTCTAATGCAATGATTTCTCAACAGGAGAGGTGAGGGGGCGGGGGAGCATATGATGTCCCCAAGAGTCATTTGGCAATGTCTCGAGACATTTTGGGGTCCAAACTTGAGCAGGTGAGGAGGATGTTCTATTGCCATCTAGTGGGTAGAAGCCAAAAATACTGCAAAACATCCTATAATGCTCAGGATAGCCTCCCACAACAGAGAACTATCAGCCCACAGTATCAACAGACCACTGTTGAGAAACTCTGGTCTAACCACTATAATCAATGTTTATCCTCTTAAGCAAAACCTATCCAAATGTACTACCTTGGTTCCAGCAAAAGGAGCTAACAAAAACACCCTAATGTAAGCCAAAAACAATATGGTTCCCACCTAAACAGAAAAGAAGGTAGAACACGAAGAGAATCATTTAGTGTAACAATTCTAAACTAGTTTTTCTTCCACAATGCATATTTTCATATACTCAGCAATTGTACAGATAAACCCCCAAAATGATCGCTCATTTGTCACAACCACTGATTGAAAAGTGCTATTTTAGCAGATTTCCTGGGAAAGACTATACTCAAAGTTCCCCCTTCCTTCTACCGTCTAACCATTACTCACATAGTCACTGCTACATGAGGTCCACAGCTTACCTTAATCATGGCAACAAATGGCATCACTTTCTTCATATATTTCTTCAATTCTGGCAAACTGCCCAGTTCGCTAGCAATGATTTTGTTATCAGGCAATTTTCTGCTGTTGCCCTAAAAAAATAGGTTGGAGAGGAACGTGGAGAAAAGTATTTTTTAAATAATGCGAAATAGTACATGTACCTGCAGGAAGTCGGCCATAGAATGGTGGCCTCTACTAGTCTGTTAGAATACAGTAGAAAATGGTGCAGCCCCAAGCATCATGGGGAAATGAAACATGAATGTATAATATGGAAGGGAGTCTTCTATTCCCTCTAAATTTAAAGGATATATGTTTTTTGGGAAGGCAAAGAAAATAGGTGCATCCTGTTGAACATTTAATTTTCCCTTACACTAAAAACACCTCCATGATTGTAACTTTAGATCTTATCTGGTGAGAAAACAAAATAGTCTTATAAAGATCTTGTTTGTCTCCAAACCTGTAAAAACATGTCATTAGTCATATCAAAATGAAAACTGCACAACCATTATACAAGATTTATATAATGTCTGCTTTTCAACACTCCTTATAAATTGTTACCACAAATGTGAAAAAAAAATAAAATCCTTGGCTATCAACCTATTAAAAAGACTATCATTTAAGAATGCCTGTTGATACTATTGGCTATCAACCTATTAAAAATAGTATCATTTCAGTTAAGCGTCCGACTCTTGATTTTGGTTCAGGTTGTGATCTCTCACACTGACAGCACAGAGCCTGCTTGGGATTCCCTCTCTTCCTCTTTCTCTGCCCTTCCCCTGCCTGCACGCTCCCATGCTTGATCTCTTTCTCTCTCTCTCTCTCTCTAACTAAATAAACTTTAAAAATAGTATCATTTCGAACTACTGGGACCTTATGAAGATAAAAAGCTTCTGCACAGCAAAGGAAACAACCAACAAAATTAAAAGGCAACCAACGGAATGGGGAAAGATATTTGCAAATGACAAATTGGACAAATATCGGACTCAGATATCACCTTACGCCAGTCAGAGTGGCCAAAATGAAAAAATCAGGAGACTATAGATGCTGGAGAGGATATGGAGAAACGGGAACCCTCTTGCACTGTTGGTGGGAATGCATACTGGTGTAGCTGCTCTGGAAAACAGTGTGGAGGTTCCTCAAAAAATTAAAAATAGACCTACCTATGACCCAGTAATAGCACTGCTAGGAATTTACCCAAGGGACACAGGAGTACTGATGCATAGGGGCACTTGTACCCCAATGTTTATAGCAGCACTCTCAACAATAGCCAAATTATGGAAAGAGCCTAAATGTCCATCAACTGATGAATGGATAAAGAAATTGTGGTTTATATACACAACGGAGTACTACGTGGCAATGAGAAAGAATGAAATATGGCCCTTTGTAGCAACGTGGATGGAACTGGAGAGTGTGATGCTGAGTGAAATAAGCCATACAGAGAAAGACAGATACCATATGTTTTCACTCATATGTGGATCCTGAGAAACTTAACAGGAACCCATGGGGGAGGGGAAGGAAAAGAAAAAAAAAAAAGAGGTTAGAGTGGGAGAGAGCCAAAGCATAAGAGACTCTTAAAAACTGAGAACAAACTGAGGGTTGATGGGGGGTGGGAGGGAGGGGAGGGTGGGGGATGGGTATTGAGGAGGGCACCTTTTGGGATGAGCACTGGGTGTTGTATGGAAACCAATTTGACAATAAACTTCATATATTGAAAAAATAAATAAATAAATAAATAAAAATAAAAACAGTATCATTTCTATCTACTTACAAATAAATGCCTATATCATATATCACTAATAAGCAGAGTCCCAAATGTGCTGTCTGAATTTCATTTCATTTCTGCAAACACAAGTAGCCCCTTCTACAGAATGAGAAATGAAGGAAGTAGCCTTTTCAGAATTTTCGGTGACCTATTTTTTCCTTATTCTAAAAGCATGGCATCAAAACCAAGGTTTGGGAATGAATCTAAATGAAAAGTAGTGTATAGTAAAATTTCTGATAATCTATTTACTTTCAACTCTAACCTTTACTAAGGTACAGGGGGAAAAAAACTTTCTCCACTTGTCAATGTGCTGTTTTAAAATACGTACGGAAGAGAAAAGAGGATACGAAACACTCCTTTCCCTTATGTCATCAAAATGGTACCGTATACAACATAAGGACATCCTTCTTTATTATAAAAACTAACATTTAGCTCTTTTGGATGAAAACAAGCAAACATTTTTTAAAAAGCTGACCATTCCAAATAATGCCCAAAGATGATGACACCATATGATATCTAGTCACTGATTACTACATAAAAATATTAACCTCTCAAAGAATAGCAGTTTTTAATAAAAGATGCATTTTTAAATATCTGCAACATTACATTCTGTATTTGGCTCTCCTCCTGCCTCCTTGAAAATGCTGGTATGAATATGTAACCCACTGGGTGCAATTTCATTTCTCTACCTACCAAAATGGCTTTTACTTTTTTAGTTAGCGTAAGTCAAAATCTGCAAGCAATTCTACAGACCACGTTCTATTTCCATTACACACAATCAAATGAAGAGGCAGCTCTCCATAAAAATACGCTCACAAGGAGTACAAAAACACTTGCTCTTCTCTTTCCATCAAATTTTACAAATTTTTAATTAAGTATGGAAATTTCTGAAATAAAAGCTCAATAAAATTCTCAAAAATTAAAGCTAAGAATTTTCCCTTCATGTTACTGCTTTATGCTTTGGCCATAATCACTATTTTGTCTCTTCTTTAAGTGTACCTTCACAGTCTGTGTCTATCAATAACTGTTCCTGAGCAAAACTTCAACAACATACACTTAGTTTCTATTTTTCCAATGTGAAAGAAAAAAGACAGATGAACTTTTTTCTTTAGGGAAACTTAGAACTAAGTGTTAAGTGTTGAGTTTCCTTTAAATTCGACAATCATATTTAATAGCTATTTACCGGACGGAGCCAAAAACAACGAGCTCTCCATTTCTACGAGTAATTAGCAAATTGACCATTCTGTTTTAAATTACTCAAGAGCCAAGCTTCAGATTTTTTTTAAAACATAACTCAGGGCGCCTGGGTGGCTCAGTCGGTTGAGCATCCGACTTCGGCTCAGGTCATGATCTCACAGCTTGTGAGTTCGAGCCCCATGTCGGGCTCTGTGCTGATGGCTCGGAGCCTGGAGCCTCTTCAGATTCTGTGTCTTTCTCTCTCCTTCTCTGACCCTCTCCCGCTCACACTCTGTCTCTCTCTCTCAAAAATAAACATTAAAAATTAAAAAAAAAAAAACAAAAAAAAAACACATAACTAAGTTAAGGCTTCATGAATCCCAGGGTTCAAGCCACAATCAACTCAAAAGGCAAACTCAGTCCTTTGGCTTCATAATTTTAACCACATATGAGAAAGTCTCATTATCTTTTAATTACATATGACTAGATCCAATGTGTTTTTGTAAGAAAGCTTCAGAAATGATAAAAAAAAAAAAAAAGTAACTTTTCCCTCAGGATCCACTTAAGAGCCAGCAAGGCTAACAAAAAACTTTCCGTGCCTAAAGACAACTAGACAAAGTCGCCCGTCTTCCTTCTCCCGGACATTGTCAGCACCCTCCAAACAAAACAGCACAGGCAGTACCCAACAATGTAGGGGGAAAGTCTGCAGAGAGCATCACCTCAAAGTGATTACGGAGCACTGACAGGGTGATATGTTGCCAAGGAGGATAGCTCTTCGCCACGTAGATGGTGCAATGTGAAGGCTTCTGAGGCGGTTGCTTGTCAGTCTTCTACAGGGCAAAAGAAAGGGAAGACAATATTTCATCACTTTTGTATAAATCAAAGATGAGAGAACCCTCTCCTGGTACATACCACTACTGCCTCGGACGTTAACAAGCACACACGTACTACAAAACAGACTTGGCAGTAAAGATATCCTGACACATTTGAACAATAATTGTCTTAAGTTCCATTCATAGCAAATGTTACTGAACTAATAACTTTTAAAGAACAATCTTTAAAAAAAAAAATGACTTCACCTTCCCCTTAGCAGGCATCATATAGTTCTTGAGTCGCAATCTAAGGTCATGTGCTACTTCCATGAGATACTGTGAGGAACGTATTAAGGCTTCATCCACAGGACCCGCCAGAGGCCATGAAGCATTCATAATTGAGTCGGGCTTTAAGAAAAAAACAAAAAAACAAAAAAAAAACAGTTCAGTGGGATTAAACAACACAACTATTTTATGGTTCTTGATTACATTTCCATACCAAGGCTACCATCTGTAATTGCGTGCTCAAAGTTCAAATCTTACTACCCATAACACACTTCCACAGCCCCTGATCTAATGTTCCCTAGAATTCAAGCTGTGAAGTCTGACTCTACATTCTTAATTAGCCTCCATTTGTACAAGCATATTAATACCCACACACAGATGCTCACTTTCAAAGAAAATTATGTAATGCTAATTTGCCTAAATTTAATCTTTATTACATAAATTATACAAACTCTCAGTTTTTATCCTATTAATACATCCAGTTTTGAAAGCATGGCTATTCAGGATATATATCATGAGCACATTTTTGCATTGTTCATGCATTAGAAAAATACAAAGGAGTTTGGCTCATAAAGTTGAAAAGGAATTATTAAACCATCCAATCGGTTTATCTGCAAGCCTAGGAGAAATAATTGAATTTACCTTCACAGTAAGTAAGGATGCTAATATAAAGCCCTAAATATGCAGCCCTACATATGCCAGAAATTTTATATAAAACAAAAATATTTATGCAAAGAGACACTTCCACCTTGTTAAAAGCTGCTCATAACAGTCATTTATATATATTTCTCAGGATTTTCACCTTTTAACAGTTGGAAAAAACAGAATTAGTTATCTATGTATTCAAATTAAATGTATTTTTAAAATATATTAAAATGTATTTTCCTAACAAGAATTAGGTGATAACAAGAATTTCCTAACAAGAATTAGGTGATAAGATGCGTAGTCCCATGTTTTTAAAATATACACACTGCGTGTATATAAATAAAGGCACATATATGATGTATTTGTCTAAACAGAAGGTAGCTTGGGTTTAATTTGCTATAATGATTACGAGATGATGAGTCCAACATTAGCCTTGAAATATTCTTTTTCAGTCTTCTCCTCTTAAGTAACATTATTCTGTATTTACTTAATAAGGGCCAAATCAAAACTGCCCAAATCTTAAATGTATACAGATACCTTTCCCAGGAGTGTCCAGATGTGCTCACAGAGATGTGGACAGAATGGAGCCAAGAGAAGGGTCTGAACTTCAATAAAGCGGAACACGAGGTCTCTGTGCATCCCTTCGATGGCTAATTCACGGTATTTATCTTTGGCAGCCTACAAAATTTGAAATTATTTATCATTTTCTCCCCATACTTCGTTAAAAAAAAACAATAAAAGAAAAAATGCAGTACCTCTATTTTAATGCATTTTTAAGCTTTTAGTCTTTCCAAATTCCATAATGAATTTTCATAAAAGTTTCACTTCATTTTTTTAAAGAAATCTCTACACCCAATGTGGGGTTCAAACCCACGACCCTGAGATCAAGAGTCACAAGCTCTACCAACTGAGCCAGCCAGGCACCCCAGTTTTACTACATTTCTAACACCTTGCAATTAAATGTGTACCAATCATTGTCAAAAAATATTATGGTTTTAAATTATGATTCTCAAAAAAAATTTTTTAAGACATTTTAAAAATACATTAACAGACATAAAGGCTGCACAATTGAAACTGCATATTAAGGGCTGACGATGTTCTGAATAGCCTATAAGAAAGATATTAAGTATCAAAAATGGCTATAAATACGACACACTGCTATGTTCAGCACTTATCCTTATTTAACCACATCTATGAAAAGCAAGTTACATAAATCCCAATGTGATATTTTACAAAACTGATTGAGGAAACCTACATTTTTACTTTAAGCACTTGAACTGCCAAACTTGAGGAAATACTGACACCTTGTGGAAACTATCAGAACACGCTTGTTTTCAAACCAGTGGCAATTAGTTACAATTTTGCCTTTATGTTTTATCAATTTAAAATGTTCTCCTGCAAAATGTGGCTGGTTTTTAGACTTAACCTCTTAACTCACAGCTCTACTAGAAACAGAAATACTTATATTACATGAACACAACCGAAAGAATATCAAAGAGAAATATTTAAAATCACAATTACTTAGGAATTTAAAAACTGCTGGGGAACAATTTCAGTCTCTATTCATTCATTCATTTTTGAGAGACAGAGAGAGAGAGAGAGAGACAGAGCGTGAACAGGGGAGGGACAGAGAGAGAGGGAGACACAGAATCCGAAAAAGGCTCCAGACTCTGAGCTGTCAGCACAAGAGTCCGACATGGGGTTCGAACTCATGAACTGTGAGATCATGACCTGAGCCAAAGTCAGATGCATTTGACTGAGCCACGCAGGCACCCCGTCAATCTCTACTTTAGTTATTATGTTATAGCAGGAGGGAAAAAGGGTGAAATACATCATATTCATACTAACACAGTCTTACAGCTACTAAAAGAAAGGCCTACCTGAAATTCAAAAAACCCTGTTTTCAAAGCTTCTTTAAACATCATCTTTTCATAATTTTGATCTGTTTTTATAATTCCTGCATTCATCTCACTATTGAATAGGGGAAAAAAGATGACTGAGTTTAAAGACATATTTTAAATGCAAGCACACAAAAATATAAATAACTGCTGCATATACTAATAAGCAGTATAAGGAGAACGCCTGAAACATTTAAGACCACTCAACCACAAAACCAGTTAACAACAGTTAGCGATGGCCTTGTTTAACAATTTCTTGATGGAAACTTTATCATGAACCCCAAAATACAATATGAAAACAGCTTAACAATTTTGCCTTTATGTTTTATATTACTTGCTGCATTTTAAACATTGGCTGTTAAAATTTTTCTCATGCTACCTATGGCCCTCCTTTTTTTTTTTTTTTTTTGACTTTTGTGTATTTTTTTTTATTAACTTGTTTTATTTTTTTTTAATTTACACCCAAATTAGTTAGCATATAGTGCAACAGTGATTTCAGGAGTAGATTCCTTAGTGCACCTTACCCCTTTAGCCCATCCCCCCTCCCACAAGCCCTCCCATAACCCTCAGTTTGTTCTCCATATTTATGAGTCTCTTCTGTTTTGTCCCCCTCCCTGTTTTTATATTATTTTTGTTTCCCTTCCCTTATGTTCATCTGTTTTGTCTCTTAAAGTCCTCATATGAGTGAAGTCATGACTTTTGTCTTTCTCTAATTTCACTTAGCATAATACCCTCCAGTTCCATCCACGTAGTTGCAAATGGCAAGATTTCATTCTTTTTGATTGCCGAGTCATACTCCATTGTATAGATATACCACATCTTCTTTATCCATTCATCCATTGATGGACATTTGGACTCTTTCCATACTTTGGCTATTGTCGATAGTGCTGCTATAAACAGGGGGGTGCATGTGTCCCTTCAAAACAGCATACCTGTATCCCTTGGATAAATGCCTAGTAGTATAATTGCTGGGTCGTAGGGTAATTCTATTTCTTAGTTTTTTGAGGAACCTCCATACTGTTTTCCAGAGTGGATGCACCAGCTTGCATTCCCATACCTATGGCCCTTCTTAATTTAGCCTAATCTGGCCCCAACTTGTTTGATCTTCTACTCTCCCCCCATATATGGTGCTTCACATAAATACCACGCTCTCCATGGCTTTCTCCTCTCTGTAAAAATCCATATAGTTTTCAAGAAACCCAGAACTCACAAGCCATCTCCTCTGAATTCCCTCTATCTATATTATCGCACTTGTAATGTGTTGGATATGTGTTTTCTTCTCCTGCTAGACTACAGTGAAGGGTCAAGTCCTATTCAACTTTGTAACACCAGTTCTTAAGATGGCTCCTGATGCAAAGATGATGATAAATGCTTTTACAAAGAAAAAAAAAAAAAACGACATTCTCTTACCGTTTTAATCTACTTTTCATTTAACCATTCTGTCCTACTCTAATGCCAAGACAGCATGGTAAAATGGTAATGAGAATGAGCTCTGGAGAAAGAAGCAAATTCATATCCTCCATCTGAAACTATTAGTTTTGAGGCACTTAATAAAATACTTAATTTTTCTAAGCTTCGATTTCTTTAAAATAGAGCTAGTAATATCTTTATCACATAAGGTTGCTGTGAGGGTAAAATCAGATAATGGATGTGAAGAGCTTAGCAGAGTACCTAGAACAAGTAAGCTTTCAGTGAATAGTAGCTATTATTAACATCTAATTTATTTTAGGAGAGGAAAAAAAAAAGAAAACTTAAAAATGCACAAGGACTAAGCAACTCTGAAGTACAAAGTGGCCAGAGTCCACAAATTACCTGGCGAAAACTCTATCATTGAAGGTGCTGGCAGGCCCACTTCGGAGGCTGTCCCAGTTGGCAACCATTTCTTTTACCCACTCTACCCAGGTGTACAGACGGAGAATACCTGCATCTGCCATGGCTTCCACAAAGTTAGCATCTTCAACAGTATCACCAGCATCAGCCAGAGCCAAACGCATTCCTGCAGGAGGAGGAAAAAGAAAAAGAAGGAAGATCACTGATGATTTTAAAATGTGGTTGGTGAGGACCTGGGTGACTCAGTCACTTAAGCGTCTGACTCTTGACTTTGGCTCCAGTCGTGATCTTGCTGTTCCTGAGACTGAGCCTCAAGCGGGGCTTGGGATTCTCTCTCTGCCCCTCCCATGCTCACGCTCTGTGTGTGTCTCTCTCTCAAAGTAAATAAATAGACTTTTAAAAAATAATTTAAAAACAAAATATGGTTACTAAATATCAACAATGTATCCAATTCGGTATACTGCAAACCTACATATAAATTAAGAAAGAGCAGATGCTTTAAAGGACTGCATGGGGACGCCTGGGTGGCTCAGTCGGTTAAGCTTCCAAGTGTTGATTTCAGCTCAGGTCATGATCTCATAGTTTGTGAGATCAAGCCCCATATCGGGCTCTTGGCTCACAGTGCAGAGCCTACTTGGGATTCTCTCTCCTCTCTCTGCCCCTTCCCTGATTGTGCCCTCTCTCTCTCTCTCTCTCTCTCTTTATAAATAAACTTTATAAAATTAAAAAATATATAAAAAATTTAAAAAATAATAAAGGATTGCCATGGATCTAAAACAAAAATAAAAACCACCAAAAGTAGGATCCACAATGTTGTTCAAATATTTGAATCACATGTATTTATTTGCATACACTTAGCATCAATAGCTGTTTTTTCTCAGGCATGCTGAGTTAATGAGATGAAGTGGTCTTTAATGAAGCAGGGGAAAAAAATGATAAACTGGCAATAGGGATTCCTATCAGCATCTAAGCCTCATTTAGAGGGAGCAAAACACTATATTTTAATGCATGAGTACATACACTGGTGCCTTCCATGTACAAAAATATATTTCATTTCTTATTTCTAAAAGCGATTCTTCTAAGCTTTCTAACAAAATTTTGCTTTCCAACCAGAATCTTTATTCTAAAATATTGAAAAAAAAAAAAACATTAATAACAGCCTAATTAAGTTACAGGATATCCTTGTATAATGGAATACTATAATGCTGCAAAAGAGTGAGGAAACTCAATATGTATCTATATGGAATGATCTCAAATATGAACAATTAAGAGAAAAAGTACAAGTTCAGAAGAGTAGGTATTGCTTTCTACCATCTATGCCTACAAGGGAGATGAGAACATGTCACATTAAGTTATGTAAGCATTAAATATACATTATAATACACAAGAAGCTCTAAACTTTTAACTTTTTATTTCAAATAATTTTACACTTAAAGAAAAGGTGCAAGAGAATAGACATAAACATTAGACATTTAACAGGCTCCCCTAACATTAACAACCTACCTAACCACAGTTTCAAACCCAGGAAGTTAACATTAGTACGATAGTATTAACGAAACTACAGATCTTATTCAAATTTCACCAGTTTTTCTTCTAATATTCTATTTCTGCTGCAGGATCCAATCTGGAAAAACACATTGCATTTAATCATTTTACCTCCTTGGTCTCCTCATATCTGTGACAGTTTCTTAGTCTTTGTCTTTCATGACCCTAACATTTTTGATGAGTACTCATCAGTTACTTAATAGAATTTCTCTCAACTTGGTTTGTCTGATGTTTTCTCATGATTAGACTGGGCTTATACACCTCTGGCAGAAGCAATGTTATGTGTCTTCTCAGTGCATCACTATCATGGAGGTGCAAGATACTGATACGACTTTTTACTGGTGTTGCAAGCTTTCATCACTGACGTAGTGTCTGCCGACTTTTCTCCACTATAGACTTAATCGTTTTTCCTTTTGTGATTAAAAAATATCTTGGTGGGGTACCTGGGTGGCTCAGTTGGTTAAGCGTCCATCTAACTCATGATTTCAGCTCAGGTCATGATCTCACGTTTCTGAGACTGGGCCCTACATCAGGCTCCGTGCTCACAGCACAGAGCCTGCTTGGGATTTTCCCTCTCTCCCTCCCTCTCTCTGCTCCTCCCCTGCTTTCCCTGCCCCTCCCCTGCTTGCGCTCCCCCTCAAAATGAATAAACATTTTTTTTTAATAAAATAAAATCTTTGAATAAATAAATGTTTGGTAAAATTCGCCCCTGAAGACATCTGGTTCTGGACTTTTATTTTTTGGGAGTTTTTTGATTACTGATTCAATTTCTTTGCTGGTAATCAGTCTGTTCAAATATTCTATTTCTTCCTGTTTCAGCTTTTGGAGGTTATATGTTTCTAGAAATTTATCCATTTCTTCTAGGTTGCCTAATTTGTTGGCATATAGTTTTGCATAATATTCTAATTGTTTGTATTTCTGTGGTGTTTGTTATTTCTCCTCTCTCATTTATGATTTTATTTATTTGGGTCCTTTCTCTTTTTTTTCTTGATGAGTCTACTTAGAAGTTTATCAATTTTATTGATTTTTTTCCAAGAACCAGCTCCTAGTTTCATTGATCTGTTTCACTGGGGTTTTTGTTTTTGTTTTAGTTTCTATATCATTTATTTCTACTCTGATCTTTATTACTTCCTAACCTCTGCTGGTTTTAGGTTTTGCTTCTTGCTCTTTGTTTAGCTCCTTTAGGTGTAATGTTAGATTGTTTGAGATTTTTTTTTGCTTCTTGAGGTAGAACTGGATTGTTATAAACTTCTCTCAGAACTGCTTTCACTGTGTCCCAAAGGTTTTGGACCATTCTATTTGCATTTTCATTTGTTTCCATGTACTTTTTTATTTCTCCTTTTATTTCCTGGTTGGTCTATTCAATGTTTTGGGGTTTTTTTGTTTTTTTTGTTTTTTAGGTTTATTTATTTTGAGAAAGAGGTGTGGGGAGGGGCAGAGAGAGAATCTCAAGCAGGCTCCAAACTGTCAGTGCAGAGCCCAATGTGGTGCTCAAACCCAAGAACTGTGAGATGATGACCTGAGCCAAAATGGAGAGTGGGACACTTAACTGACTGAGGCACGCAGGCACCCCAGGGCCCATTCCAAGTTTAATAGCATGGTATTTAATCACCATGTATTTGTGGTCTTTCCAGATTTTTTCTTGTGGTTAACTTCTAATTTCATAATGTTGTGATCAGAAAAGATGCGTGTTACGACTTGGATATTTTTAAATTTGTTAAGGCTTGTTTTGTGGCGTAATATGTGATCCATTCTAGAGAATGTTCCATGTGCACTTGAAAAGAATGTGTATTGTGCTGTTTTACAAAGGAATGTTCTAAATATATCTGTTAAATCCATCTGGTCCAGTGTGTCATTCAAAGCCATTGTTTCCTGGTTGATTTTCTGTTTAGATGACCTGTTCATTAATGTAAGTGGGGTGTTAAAGTCCGCTACTATTATTGTATTATTATCGATCAGTTCCTTTATGTTTGCCATTAACTGTTTTATGTATTTGGGTGCAGATATAATGGTTATATCTTCCTGTTGGACTGTCCCCTTTATTATTGCACAGTGTCCTTCTTTACCTCTTGTTATAGTCTTTGTTTTACAGTCTATTTTGTCCAATATAAGTACTGCTACTCTGGCTTTCTTCTGACATCCATTTGCAAGACATGTTTCTCTATCCCCTTACTTTCAATCTGCAGGTGCCTTAAGTCTAAAATGAGTCTCTTGTAGGGGGTGCCTGGCTGGCTCAGTCAGTGGAGCGTGCAGCTCTTGATATCAGGTTTGTGATTTGGGGCCCCACCTTCAGTGTAGAGATTATTTAAAAATAGAATCTTAAAAAAAATGAGTTTCTTGTAGGCAGCATATAAATGGCTCTTGCTGTTTTTATTCATTATGTCATGCGGCATCTTTTGATTGGAGTGTGTAGTCCATTTACATTCAAAGTAATTATTGATAGATATGTATTTCTTGTCATTTTATTACTTGTTTTGTGTTGTTTCTGAAAATTTTCTCTGATCGTTTCTTGTCTTACTCTCTTTCATGGTTTGTTGGTTTCCTTTAGTGATATATTTTGATTTCTTTCTCTTCATTCTTTGTATATTTATTAGTATTCTATTTGTGGTTACCATTAGATTTATACATAACATCTTATGCATATCATGGTCTGTATTGTATTAAGTTGATGGTCATTTAAGTTTAAACCCATTCTTCACTTCCATCCCTCCCCATGTTTTAGGTATATGATGTTTTACATCCTTTTATTTTGTGAATTCCTTGACTGTTTTTTTTACAGATATATTCATTTTTTATTGCTTTTGTGTTTGCTACCCCCATACTGTCATTTTTGGTCTTTCCTTTCCACTCAGAGTCCTCTAATATTTCTTACAGGGCTGGTTTACTAGTCATGAACTCCTTTAGTTTTTGTCTGGAAAGGTCTTTATCTATTCTTCCATTCTGAATGATAGCCTTGATGGACAGAGTATTCTTGGCTGCAGGTTTTTCCCATTTAGCACTTTGAATATATCATGTCACTCCTTTCTAGCTCGGAAAGTTTCTGCTAAAAAATCTGTTGATCAACTTATGGGGTTTCCTTTGTATGTAACCATCTTCTTTTGTCTTGCTGTTTTTTAATGTTTATTTATTTATTTTTGAGAGAGAGAGAGAGAGAGAGAGAGAGAGAACATGAGCAGGGGAAAGGCAGAGAAAGCAGAAAGAGAATCCCAAGCAGGCTCTGCATATCAGCACAGAGCCCAATGCAGGGCTCGAACCCACAAACCATGAGATCAGGACACGAGTCAAAATCAAGAGTGGGACGCTTAACCAAATGACCCACCCAGGCACCCCTTGTCTTGATGCTTTTAATATTTTTTCCTTATCACTATATTTTGCCATTTTAACTACAATATGTCTTGGAATGGGTCTGCTTTTGTTAATTTTGTTGGAGGTTCTCTGTGTTTCCTAGATCTGGCTATCTGTTTCCTTCTCCAGATTAGGTAAGTTTTCAGCTATTATGTCTTCAAATACATTCTCTGCCTGCTTTTCTCTCTTCTTCTTCTGGGACTCTATAATACGATTGTTACTATGTTTGATGGAGTCACTGAGTTCCTTAAGTCTACTCTCACTTTGCAGAATTCTTTTTTCTCTCTTTTGTTCAGTTTGATTACTTTCTATTACTCTGTCATCTAGTAATTAATTCATTCCTCTGCTTCTTCCAGCCTGCTGTTCATTTCGAGTGTATTTCGCACTTTGTTTACTGAGCCCATTATCTCTGCTGTTATTCCTTATCTCTGTGTTGATGGTCCCAATGATGTTCTCTACTCTTTTCTCAAATCCAGTGAGTATCCTTATGATCGGTGCTTTAAATTCTTAATCAGGCATGTTATTTATATCTGTTTCGCTTAGATCTCCAGCCATGGCCTTGTCTTATTCTTTCATTTGGGACAAATTATGTCTTCTCATTTTGTCCAAGTCTCTGTGCCTGTTTCTGTGCATTAGGAAAGTCAGCTAATGTCTCCTGTTCTTGAAGGTAAAGGCTTTATGAAGAAAAGCCTATAGTATCCTACTGTGTAGTATCCCCATTTCCCCAGGACCTGCTGCTCCCAGGAATATCTCCAATGTATGCTGCGTGTGCTCTGCTGTTTTTCCTGGCTGCTTTATCTTTCAGTCCAGTCATCTACAGATGCTCTCTTTGCCTGTTATGAGCAGTGTTTGGTCCCTGAATGTGGTGCACTTAAACTAGGTGTGCTCTGGTCTGCTTGTGAAATGAAACCTGGTGCTGCCAGCACTAAGGCCTCATAAAATTCTCAGTTCGAGAGACATGGTGTGGGCAGGGGTTCGAGCCAGTCTTCTGGGGAAGGGGGCCTGCTGCACTGGGACTGAGGCAAGCATAACCAGGAGGTGTGGTTCCACCAAAATGCAGAGTGGTGGGGCTTGATGTAAGCAAGTTAGGTGGCAAGTATCAGCACTGCACTAGTTCCTACTGGCGGCCCTGTGTTTATGCTGAAGGATGAGGAAGGGAATGGCACCTGCCAATTCCTTTGTTCCTGGAGGGGTCCCTCTGTGAATGCTGCCACTCCGGAACATGCTATGAGATGAGCAACTAACTTCTCCACTGTGTGTCCCGGGTGCTCTTCAGATCACTGTTTCCCTGCCATATGTCTGCATGATGTTTGCTTGCCTTCTCTCCAAACACAGCCCCAATGTCCTCCAGGCTATTCCAGAGCCAAGCACAGTGACCTTTAAAACTCCAAACTTTAATTAAGCCCCACTGGATACAAGTACTCAAAAATTGAGGCTCTCTCGCTTTCCAAGCCCTTTGCTATAGGGATTTGTTTTCCCCATGTGCTCCCCTGTGTGCTAGTTTGTGTCTTGTTCTTTTCCATGACTGCAGCTCCCTCTCCCCAACAGCGGTCATGATCTGTTTCTTTCCCAAACCATGTCTCCACACTTCCTACCTTCTTCAATATGGCCCCTTCTCTAACTTTAGTTGTAGAGTGTGTTCTGCCAGTCTTCATAGAGATTTCTGAGCTATTTAAGATGATCTGATAGTTATTTAGCTGTATTCATGGGACAAGGCAAGTGAGAATCCTCCTACTCTGCTGCTACCTTCTGTCTTCAGTACCTGTGTGCCCTTCAAATGTCCCCATCCTTATTGAAACATTCCCTTATTTTCTGGAACAATGTGTTCCATGCTCATCTTGTTATTTTCCCTACTCCAGCCTGCAAATCGGTCACTTCTCCTAGGCACCCCAGTTCCACTTATCAGAAAACTGTAGTTAGAAACCAAGATCTGAATGCCAGGTGTGCCTCTGCCACTGGGGTGTCACTGCTCATAAGCCCTCTTGGCACACACAGCTAGGGAAATGTGTGCACATGCACTAACCCACTGCACACACCAAAGTTAATTTTTGCATTAATCTATCTATATATAAAATTAAAACCATTAGATATTGCCAATTCCAATCCAACACCACAGGGTGCCTTCTAGCATTCCCCCTTTATTATTTCCATCTTCTTTGACAGTGAGCTCTCATCTACAATAGATATATTTGTTCAATCCCAGCACTCACTGCTAACCTATACCTCACGCAAGAAATAGTCTTACCAATTACAGTACTGATGTGCAGTTCTTTTTGGTTTACAGTGTCCAGTCAAAGCAATGTTTCTCCAAGTTAGTTAGGTTAGTTCTTTCCATTCCCATCAGTATGGCCTCAAACTGTGCTAGCCATGATGAGAAGAAACAAGTGCCATGATGACCAAAGTAATGAATGGTTCCTTCAGGTTACACAGTGCATGTCTTCCCTTGACAAAGTAATGATCAAATGGAACAGTACTGAGGCCAAGGAGAAAAGACTGTTCTAAAAAATGAATGCTCCCAGGTTTAAGTGACCCATATTTATATCAAGTACGAAGCAAATACTTTGGAAAAGCTTCACAGTCAACATCTCTACAAACCGATTCTTTCATCTTTCAAGCAGTAAGAAATTAGAAGCAAGCCGGGTAGCAATTACAGTGAGTTTCTTTTTTAAAAAAGACTCTAATAGTCTTAGTTCAAATCTGTTCCTAAAAAGATCATGTCAGCAATTCTTACATTTTAAATATTACATTGCTTGTACACAAAGAAAACACGAGTATTTTAAACTACTGTAAAAGCAAAAAAAAAAAAAAAAGGGCAGTAAAACTGAAACAATTTTAACTTGTTTTCTATAATCTGAAGAGAATCAGACCCTATATAATAGCAATAATAAAAAAGCATACTCACCATCCGCTGAAAATTTGTCGATAGCTTGGGTCAAAGTGAGGAAGTTGCCTGTGGATTTTGACATCTGAAATAAAAGTCAATGACCAGGCATTATTAAGCATATAAGTAAAATAAACCAAATCAGCCAAATCAAAATACATGGGTTAGCCACAATCAGATAAACACAGACAAAAAATATTACAAAGAGGGAATGGAAAAGACACCTTGCACTAATTTTCCAGACATAGAAACTAAAGTCCGGTTACTAAGTGACTTCATTTCAGCTGGTTATAAAGAAGAGCTTTACAGCAATTAGACTCCTTCAGAAATGAAAGGACTAGTGTATGAGGTCGGAGTTAGGCTTTTAGGGAACTTCCTGTCAACAGCGTCACAATAATTGTTTGTTCAAGCTGTGCTCTACCTGAGGGCACCACATCAAAGGAGGCACTGTGCACAGCCTATCAATCTTTACTATTTAAGAATGTTATAGGGGCGCCTGGGTGGCGCAGTCGGTTGGGCGTCCGACTTCAGCCAGGTCACGATCTCGCACTCCGTGAGTTCGAGCCCCGCTTCAGGCTCTGGGCTGACGGCTCAGAGCCTGGAGCCTGTTTCCGATTCTGTGTCTCCCTCTCTCTCTGCCCCTCCCCCGTTCATGCTCTGTCTCTCTCTGTCCCACAAATAAATAAATGTTAAAAAAAAAAAAAAAAAAAAAAAGAATGTTATATCTTTATCATAACTTTCTGATACCAAACAGAGGTGATTATCCAGTTTTATGCTACATGGCAATAAAGTATCTAGTTCTAAGAAATTCAGTACAGTGTAGAGCACAACAATGTTGAGACCAAAGAGAATGTCTTGATATACCACAATTTACATTCATATACATATATACACATATATACATACATATAAATATATGACATACATAGTGTCACTTTGACTTACAAAGTAAAAATGAATTTAAGAATCAAAAGTCCTTGTTGATCTAACAAACTCTATAAATAGCCCATGCTTTTTTTTTTTTTTTTTTAGTAGGCTCCACATCCAATATGAGGATTGAATTCATAACCCTGAGATTAAGGGTCACATGCTTTACCAACTAAGCCAGCCAGGCGCATCCAATAGCCCATGTTTCTAATCAAAGAGCTGTTTTTCGGTCTAATATAGAGATTATTTTAAATGAACTTTTTTATTCCCTTTCAATATTAGAACACTGGTTAAATGATGTTTCATTTTGCAATTCAGACCATCTATTATTTGTTTAAATGTATGTCTATTCTCATTATGACAGACATTTATAGCAAAGAATACTGTTTTACCATTAATATTCCAACAGGAGCAGCAAAATTCACTAACTGTAACAAATCCAACTTGCTACAATTGTCATTATTAAGAAATAACATAGTAACTTAATTTCAGGTTTGGTTGAGGAGGGGTACCCCTTTCTAATGTGCACAAAAGCATCACAAGAGCAAACAAGGGCTTGGTTATGAGGTTTGCATAACCTCCTGTTGAAGATATTGATTAATGAGACATAAAGTCTTACATAGCCTATTAAAAATCATATATACTAAGAGTTTTAACAATACTGGAAGCAGTACTAGTATAAACAGAAATATTACATTGCCTAGGAAGAAACATTACATAACTGTTAAGAATCCTAGCAATTCCAAAATTCTATTATTATAATTCAGTGGCTGGTCATAGTATAAAACAAATCCCACCAAATGATCTTCTCAACTTAATGAGAAAGATATTCTAGGGTCACAATGCTAGGATCTTTATGTTTCTTATCTATCTCTCTCTCCTCTAGTCACAATTTGTGTTACCTTCTGTCATTCTAACCACAAATGTTAAAATAAGTAAGTTTTGGGGCACCTGAGTGGCTCAGTCGGTTGAGTACCCAACTCTTGATTTTGGGTCAGGTCATGATCCCAGTTGGGTCATGGGATGCAGCCCCACATCAGGTACCATGCTGAGCGTGGAGCCTGCTTAAGGGTTTAAGATTCTCTCTCTCTCTCCCTCCCTCTGCCTCTCTTCCCTGCTCACGTTCTCTCTCCTTCTCTCTAACATATCGTAATGTAACATAACAAAACATAACATAACAAATTTTCCCACTCCCTTCCCTCAGTTAATACTATTCACTCTAGTCCCTAATTTATGCTGGAAGTCCTATATATTTTAAATGGAAGACTAACTCTCTGATTTTTATACTCTTTATTTCTTTAAGAAATACAACTTCCTGTATCTGAAAAGTTTTCTGCAGAATTTTAAACTTTCGAGAGGCCAAAAGCCTTACTTACTTTCTCAGAGTTGAGGAGGAGATGTCCATTTGCTCTCACAGCTGCAGGCCATTTGTCACTTTACAGGTAAATGTTCAAAGACAGAAAATACAACATAAACATTCTAGTTTAAGCTTAAAAAGTTGAGGTAAATGCTAAAAGATCTGTAAAAATTTGCAAAGACAAATGTACAAGGATATTTACTGAGTGCTGTTCATAACGAAAAAAATAAAACAGGTAAAGTGTGCGTTAAGTGAAGGACTGGTTACATAAACTATGATGCAGGCATACACTGAAATACTATGTAGTAACTATTTTAAAAATACAGGGGCGCCTGGGTGACTCAGTCGGTTAGACGTCCGACTTCAGCCCAGGTCTCGATCTCGCGGTCCGTGAGTTCGAGCCCCGCGTCGGGCTCTGGGCTGATGGCTCAGAGCCTGGAGCCTGCTTCTGATTCTGTGTCTCCCTCTCTCTCTGCCCCTGCCCCGTTCATGCTCTGTCTCTGTCTCAAAAATGAATAAACGTTAAAAAAAAAAAATTAAAAAAAAAAATACAGGCAGGGCTAGAAGTGTGGCTATAAAAAGATCTCAGAGGGACGCCTGGGTGGCTCAGTCGGTTAAACATCCAACTTCAGCTCAGGTCACGATCTCGTGGTCCGTGAGTTTGAGCCCCGTGTCAGGCTCTGGGCTGATGGCTCAGAATCGGAGTCTGCTTCCGATTCTGTGTCTCCCTCTCTCTCTGCCTCTCCCCCGTTCATGCTCTGTCTCTCTCTCTATCTCAAAAATAAGTAAACGTTAAATAAATAAATAAATAAATAAATAAATAAATAAATAAGAAGATCTTAGAAATATACTACTAGGAGGGAAAAAAACTGTACCATGGCATCTTGGTATAAATTAAAAAATAAGTAAGGAGAGACATCTGATACTGGTTTACCTATAAATATTTTATCCAGAAGAAATCACAAGAAAGCAGCAGCCAGGATGGCCTATGGGAAGTAGAGTGATGAGGGGACAAGGGTAAAAGTTCGCTTTTTACTTTTAGGAACCGCTGGGTTTTGTTTTTCAACGTTCATATTAGTTTTGACAGAATGGAGCAGGGGAGGGGCAGAGAGAGAGAGGGGGACAGCGGATCCAAAGTGGGCTCTGTGTTGACAGCAGAGAGCCCAATGTGGGTCTTAAATTCACGAACCCTGAGACATGACCTGAGCCAAAGTCAGACGCTTAACCAAATGAGCCACCCAGGCGCCTCGCTTGGATGTTTGAACTATGTACGTATCATTCACTCATTCTAGCACTGAGATGATATGGGGATAGTGGTTGAGAGCAAGAGTTCTGGAGCCAAAATGCTAGGGTTTGCATCCTCGTTCTGCCATTGCTAACTCTGGGTGAATTATTTGAGCTCTCTATACCTCAGTCTTGTTCCTTGCCTGGAAAACAAGGATATTGCAGACCTTCCTCAAAAAGTTGTAGTGAAGGGGTGCCTGGGTGGCTCAGTCAGTTAAGCGTCCGACTTCAACTCAGGTCACGATCTCACGGTCCATGAGTTCGAGCCCCGCGTCAGGCTCTGGGCTGATGGCTCAGAGCCTGGAGCCTGCTTCGGATTCTGTGTCTCCCTCTCTCTCTCTGCCCCTCCCCCATTCATGCTCTGTCTCTCTCTGTCTCAAAAATAAATAAACGTTAAAAAAATTAAAAAAAAAAAGTTGTAGTGAAAATTAAGTGAGTTACTAGAAGTGATTAGAAGAGTGCCTGGTGTTACCTATGTTATTACTTATAAGCACCTGATATTACTTACCTGTAATCTTTAAAACCTAATACATGTCAAAAACTTGATGCAAAGGGATTAAGACTTCGCTATATTACCAACAAATACTCCTGAGATACCTAATTTCTCCAAAACTACATTTTAAACAAAATAATTGGATAACAAGAGCCACATCAGATTTATTTTATTCTTCTACTTCCAATTTCCCTTTTATTCTTGAGAAAAGGAAATGCAATCTCATCCTAAATACATGAAATCACATGAGATAGTTTTGGTTATAGGAAATAAAATCTGAACAGAGGGAGGGGTTGTTTCTTCAGCCATTGAGACTGGAAGGAGAGGCAGAGAGACATGTCTGGGTCAAGAGAAAGATGATAGAAGGATTATTTTTGAGCACAGGATATTAAAAATGCCTCTTAGGGGCACCTGGGTGGCTAAGCCAGTTAAACACCCGACTTTTGATTTTGGCTCAAGTTAGGATCTCACCTTTTGTGAGATCGAGCCCTGCACTGGGCTCTGCACTGACAGCACAGAGTCTGCTTGAGCTTCCCTCTCTCTCTCTCCCTCTCTCTCTCTCTCTCTCTCTCATGTGCTCTCTCTGCCCTCCCCTACTCGCATACGCACGCTTGTTGTCTCTCTCAAAACAAACAAATAAACTTTTTAAAAAATGCCTCTTAGATTCAGACTCTAGTCAGAATACCGCTACCAAACAATACTATAACCTTAGGGATCTCAGCTCTAAAGGGATGTTTCCTTCCAATTCTAAAGTTCTAAGCTCTGTCTTAAATCACCTCTATTCCTCCGCCTATGAGGTCAAATGAGTCACAAAACAGGTCAAGTGAAGTACTCAAAGGCTGTCCGGGTACCTGAAATGTGACATGTTTCGTGAGCCTAAGGGATGCACTTTGTGAGCCTAAAGTAAGTAGGAGGATTTCCGAATGTACTAGATAGGAGAAGGTGTGCTTTATGCTTCAGTATGCATTTAATAGAAGAAAAAGAAAGTAACTGGCAAATCTATACCTTGCACGATAACTTCTTAAATACTTGAAGCCACAAGGCATAAGTTTAGTCTGCATCCTTTTTAGCACTCACCTTTGTTCTGGCCACATAGCCACATGATTATAAAGGTAATATGAAAGATGATTTGGAACAAGATCCTTGCCAGAGACTCGGAGATCCACAGGATACCAGAACTCAAATTCCTGCTTTAATTGATCTAACTTTTCCTTTGGGATCTGAGTCTTAGGAAATGGAGCCTCCTTGAAGAAAACATAATCCCAAACCTCCTTGGTCATCTGTTGTGGTCTGTAATTAAAATAAAAACAAACAAACAAACAAAAAAACCACCATCAAAAATATATATTTTTCCATGAAAGAATCAGTATTTTCATCTAACCATGAAGTAGATATTTCTGTCTTAATGTAGTTACCATAACAAATGACAATAGATTCCCCTAAGAATAAAGAACAGTAACAATAATAGAGGGACGATTTATTACTTTTTCTCAGTTCAACAGCAAAAAAGCAACAACATCATTAGCAAAATTCTGCTAAATGAATTCTTATGAAAACTAAATATTAAAAAAAAAAAAAAAAAAAAAGGAACTTTTGTGGCTCCTGGGTGGCTCAGTCAGTTGAGCATCCGACTCTTGGTTTCAGCTCAGGTCATGATCTCACAGTTCGTGAGATGGTGCCCCAGGTCAGGCTCCATGATGACAGCACAGAGTCTGCTTGGGATTCTCTGTCTCCCTCTCTACCTTTTTCCCGCTTGCAGTGTCTCTGTCTCTCTCAAAATAAATAAACTTAAAAAATAAAAAAATAACTCAGTCAGTTAAGCATGTGACTTCAGCTCAGGTCATAATCTCATGGTTCATGAGTTCAAGCCCCACATTAGGCCCTGTGCTGACAATGCAGAGCCTGCTTAGAATATTTTCTCTCTTCCTCTCTCTCTCTCTCTCTCTCTCTGCCCCTGTCCCATTCACATACTCTCTGTCTCAAAATTAAATAAATAAATAAATAAATAAATATTAAAAAATAAAGGGATGCCTGGGTGACTCAGTCAGTTAAGCGTCCGACTTTGGCTCAGGTCATTATCTCATGGTTTGTGGGTTCGAGCCCTGCGTTGGGCTCTGTGCTGACAGCTCAGACCCTGCAGCCTGCTTCAGATTCTGTGTCTCCCTCTCTGTCCCTCCCAGTCTCAAGCTCTGTCTCTCTCTCTCTCTCTCTCAAAAATAAACATTATAGGGGCGCCTGGGTGGCTCAGTCGGTTTAGCGTCCGACTTCAGCTCAGGTCACGATCTCACGGTTCGTGAGTTCGAGCCCCGCGTCGGGCTCTGGGCTGATGGCTCAGAGCCTGGAGCCTGCTTCCGATTCTGTGTCTCCCTCTCTCTCTGCCCCTCCCCCGTTCACGCTCTGTCTCTCTCTGTCTCAAAAATAAATGAACATTAAAAAAAAAAAAAAAATTAAAAAAAAAAATAAACATTATAAAAAGTTTTAAAAAATAAATAAAATAATAAAATAATTTTAAAAAAGGAACTTTCAATGTGTAAATCAAAAGATCACACCTCCTGCTAATAAACTACATTTCTTTGCCGCATCCATTCACCAACCTGATGCCCAGTGGAGACTCTGCCTGTCCTCGCAAGTTACCCCCCTGCAGCAGGTGTGCCACTGTGTAAAATGCCATGTAAATAGTGGAATCAGACAGCGATTCAATCAGCCACTGCTCATCCCATGGCAGACGAGTACCTGCAAGATAAAAAGAAGAAAATTAATTCATGAGGAACTTAAAAGAGATACTTCATCTGGAGAATCCATATCTTCAAGGTCTATAGCATTTACAAAGCTACTTATTTAAGAAGGTCTTAAATTTGCTTAAATAATTAACAAAATGAACTAGTAAATATAAAGCAAAATGGGGGCACTGGGGTGGCTCAGTCAGTTGAGTGTCCGACTCTTGATCTCGCCTCCGGTCGTGATCTCACAGGTCGTGAGATAGAACCTCGCATCCGGCTCCACGCTGACCGTGCAGAGCCTGCTTGGGATTCTCTCCCTCCCTCCCTCTCTGCCCGCCTCCTCCCTGCTTGAAAATAAATAAATAAACATTTTTTAAAAAGGCAAAATGGTTGAAGCACTACAAAGTTTCTTTAAAAAAAATCCATAAAGCTATGTGGGTTTGAGAGGTCATACTCTACCAGCAGGTAGATAGACGGTAGGGCAACACACCCCAGTTTCCCTCACCCTCAAACCAAAACTTCTCAATTCAGAAAAATACTAGGAGAGACAGAGAAAAAGTAAAAGGGTTAATGTGCCAGGTAACTGGCCAAGTCATTCAAACAGAAGAATCTGAAACATGCTTACCTAAACCGTAAGTTCTCGAGCAAGCATGCTCTTGTAGCCAACCTAGGGTAGCTTCAAAATTCCTCCTGGTCTCCTCACAGAATCTGGAGAGAGTAAAAGATACAGTGTCTCTCTTCATCCTCACTGTCTTCCATGTTTCTGATCTCCTTTCCCTTCCCTCATCACTTTTTTCCCTTCTTACGTTTCCAGGTTCTTCAAGCACTGGGATGTCTGTTGTTTCCAGTTCTCTTCTCCATAATCCAAGTACCTGGTAGTGGACAGATTGATTAAAAAAAAACATAAAATTCAAAAGGATAAGTAAAATGACTGAAGGAAATGTCTTGCTGTACAAGAGACTAACCACTGGTCACACAAGGCCACGACACATTCATCTGAAGACCTGGACATAACTTGTTTTTCTGGTTCCATGTAAATAAAGGCATCTCCCTACATGAAAGCAAATAAAAATATATCAGATATAATGTCAAGTCAATCTCTATTCCTCAGGGACAATAAAAAAACAACTTTAAAAAAAAATGTTACACCACCAATAACAAAAACCCCACATCTTCAGTATGTCTTCCCAGTATAAGTTATCTGCCATTCTCTTTTTTTTTAATTTTTTTTAATCTTTATTTATTTTTGAGAAAGAGACAGAGTGCAAGCAGGGGAGGAACAGAGGGAGACGGAGACACAGAATCCAAAGCAGGCTCCAGGCTCCAAGCTGTCAGCACAGAGACTGACGCGGGGCTCGAACTCACAAGCCATGAGATCACGACCCGTGAGATCATGACCTGAGCTGAAGTCAGCCACTTAACCAACTGAGCCACCCAGGCGGCCCTGCCATTCTTTCTATACATCATTTGCTTTTGAAAAGGTGTGTATCTCTGTCAAATGGATCATCTTTCCTAGGTATAGATTATTCCTTTTCAGTGGAACATGAATGATGTTCAATACTTTCTAATTCTATGGTTTGAAGGTTAGATTGCCTATGGAAGCCCTTTACCCTTATTATTTTTGTTTTAAGTTTATTTACTTATTTTGAGAGAGAGAGAGAGAGAGAGAGAGCAAGGAGGGGATGGGCAGAGAGAAAGGGAGAGAGAGAATACCAAGCAGGCTCCGAACTATAAGCATGGAGCCTGACTCGGGACTTGAACTCTTAAACCAAGAGATCATGACCTGCGCTGAAATCAAGAGTCTAATGCTTAACTAACCGAGCCACCCAGGCATCCCTATCCTTGTTATATTAAGAATATAAAGAGGGGGAGATGTGAGCGTTGTCAGCACAGACCCTGCTTGGGATTCTCTCTCTCTCCTCTCTCTGCCTCTCTCCCCACTCATGCTCGATCTCTCTCTCTAAAAAATAAAAAAAAGAATATAAAGAAAATATGAAGTTAAACGCATAGAACCACTGCTTTTAAAAAACTAGATGCACAAAAACTAAACATGAAAAACATTGTTGCTAAAGATTTATAGTGTCATGAAAAACGTCCACTAGAAAACTAACCGTGAATGTAACTGTTTACCAAATATAAATACCTCTTAATGTATTATGGTCCCACACTTGTCAGGCTATTTTTTAAGATAAAATTCAACATAATTATTCATAAAATGATTCATTGTTCTTTGTTTTTAATGCAATTCTTCATACTGAACTTAAATAGCTAGGACTTTGGTATAAAGAAGGGAAATTAAAAACAGACATCGAACTCTGCTGAAAAGAGGACTAACTGAAGTTTCTAAAGAAGAGGTCAGAACCCCAGATACCCTAATCCCATCCTATGCAGACAGGCAAATGCCCCTCCCTATGCCAGGAGAACAATGAAGGTTTATGCTCTGGAGAGGATACAAAAGTCACTCAACCAAAGACAGAGTTAAGGATATGGGTATCACAGTGGGAAGAGACAGATTCAGTGGAGAGTCAGCACAATGGGTTTTGGTATTCCCCCTAGCAATTTTTTCAGCTCCCAGTTAGCTTAGACTTCTCAAGCTAGAAAGTGGAAGAATCTTCTAGGAGGAAGCTAATAAATCCAAGAAGCTCTAACTAATTGACATCAGGGCTAATATAAAGGCTTCCCCAAGACCCAAAAAGCTCTTCTAGATCTCCCCCAATGAAGCCCTACTCACATCCAAAAAGGTTCCAATCATCCTTCTGTACCTACTCTTAAATATCAACAATCTTCCTCAGAGAAATAAAAGATTAGGATTTCACATTCATGAAACAATAGCATCCTATAAAAAAGGCCCTGTGTTGATGGAAAAAAGACAGTCTCTTTAACAAATGGTGCTGGGAGAACTGGACAGCAACATGCAGAAGATTGATACTAGACCACTTTCTCACACCATTCACAAAAATAAACTCAAAATGGATAAAGGACCTAAATGTGAGACAGGAAACCATCAAAACCCTAGAGGAGAAAGCAGGAAAAGACCTCTCTGACCTCAGCTGTAGCAATGTCTTACTTGACACATCCCCAATGGCAAGGGAATTAAAAGCAAAAATGAACTACTGGGACCTTATGAAGATCAAAAACTTCTGCACAGCAAAGGAAACAACCAACAAAACTAAAAGGCAACCAACGGAATGGGAAAAGATATTTGCAAATGACATATCGGACAAAGGGCTAGTATCCAAAATCTATAAAGAGGTCACCAAACTCCACACCCGAAAAACAAATAACCCAGTGAAGAAATGGGCAGAAAACATGAACAGACACTTCTTTAAAGAAGACATCCGGATGGCCAACAGGCACATGAAAAGATGCTCAATGTCGCTCCTCATCAGGGAAATACAAATCAAAACCACACTCAGATATCACCTCACACCAGTCAGAGTGGCCAAAATGAACAAATCAGGAGACTATAGATGCTGGAGAGGATGTGGAGAAACAGGAACCCTCTTGCACTGTTGGTGGGAATGCAAATTGGTGCAGCCGCTCTGGAAAACAGTGTGGAGGTTCCTCAAAAAATTAAAAATAGACCTACCCTATGACCCAGCAATAGCACTACTAGGTATTTACCCAAGGGATACAGCAGTACTGATGCACAGGGGCACTTGTACCCCAATGTTTATAGCAGCACTCTCAACAATAGCCAAATTGTGGAAAGAGCCTAAATGTCCATCAACTGATGAATGGATAAAGAAATTGTGGTTTATATATACAATGGAGTACTACATGGCAATGAGAAAGAATGAAATATGGCCCTTTGTAGCAACGTGGATGGAACTGGAGAGTGTGATGCTAAGTGAAATAAGCCATACAGAGAAAGACAGATACCATATGGTTTCACTCATATGTGGATCCTGAGAAACTTAACAGAAACCCATGGAGGAGGGGAAGGGGGAAAAAAAAAAAGAGGTTAGAGTGGGAGAGAGCCAAAGCATAGGAGACTCTTAAAAACTAAGAACAAACTGAGGGTTGATAGGGGGTGGGAAGGGGGGAGGGTGGGTGATGAGTATTGAGGAGGGCACCTTTTGGGATGAGCACTGGGTGTTGTATGGAAACCAATTTGACAATAAACTTCATATATTGAAAAAAAAAAAAAAAAAGGTCCTGCGTTGGTAACGATGAAGCTGGATAATAAGTATAAAGGAATTCAACACACTACTCTCCACTTTTTTAATTTGAAATTTTCCATACCAAAAATAATTTTTTTACACATACACACAAATAGCAGATATAAAAAATGCACAATAAACAAACAAAATCTCAGGAAGAAAAAGTTGAGGGACTCTCCCAGAAAGAAAAAGACTTCCAGAGTCTAAGAGAACCCATAATTGAATAAGAATTCAGGAAGCAACAAATAAGGAAAGGAAGAGATGAAACAACCAAAGAAAAAGTCAAGAAATTTTCCCAAAATTAAAGCACCTAAGTCTTCAGGCTGAAGGAGCCCACTAAGCACTCAGAAAAATGAATGAAAATTGACCTACACCACAGTAAATCACGAAATTTCGTAACATCAGGAAGAAAGACAAGATTCTATACAAAGAGAAGGAGAGGGGGAAAAACAGGGCATTTATAAAAAAAATGAGTTATTACCAAAATGGTTTCAGACTTCACAACAGCATTCTGAACCAGAGCACCATGGGTAATGTCCATGAAATTCTAAGGCAAAACTACTTTCAGTCTAGAATTCTGTCCCCAGGCAACCAAGTACGAAGATAGACAAGATATTTCACACATGGAAGCTTACAAAAATTTACCTTCCAGGTACCATTTTTTAGGAAAGCTACTAGAGTAAGAGCTTAACCCAAATGAGAGAGGGAATAATTAAGCAGCGGCCATGGGATCAAGGAAACAAGAGATCCAACTCAAGAGAAGCAAAGAAAATTCTTAGTAATGGAAGAAGATCCCAGATATTTGTGCACTAGGACAGTAAGTAACCAGTCCAGACTAAAACAGGCCAGAAGGCGGGGGAAGAGCTTTCTCCAAGAAGGAACCAACAGCATACTGACGTGTTAAAGTAGTGAAAGAAGAAATAAAGAGTTGGGACAGAGTTTGGGAATACAGCATTGTATTTAAAGTAAGGAATTTAAAAAAGGAATTAAAAAACAAGAAGGACAATTATTAACACCAGGGAAAAACAAAAGCTGGGGAAGAAAAGTTCTCATTGTACATCAGTGATGTCTCAAAAATGTATACAATGGGGGCACCTGGTGGCTCACTTGGCTTTGGTTCAGGTCGTGATCTCATGGTTTGTGAGCTTGAGCCCCATATCGGACTCTGTACTGACGGTGCAAAGCCTGCCTGGGATTCTCTCTGTCTGCCCCTCTCCCACTTGCGCTCGCTCTCTCTCTCTCTCTCTCAAAAATAAATTAAAAGACTTAAAAAAAAAAGAGATTAGCAAATTGAACATGGAAATCCCACATTAACATATGAAAAGAAATGTTTTTTTTAATGTACACAATTACTGCTTTCATATAAGTTATAATGTACCTATACTAAAAAGATGGGAGGTAGAGAAGGGCACACAAATGTGGTGAGGTCAGAAAGACACAAGGTAGAAAAAAGAGTTAAATCTTGATTTTCCAAGGTAGAAAGTCAATGGCTAATGTCTAAAACTGAAAATCAAAATTTAAAAATTACTCTATGAGCATTTACATTAGAGATCTGAGAGATGGAGGTTAATATTAAAAGAAATAACCAAAATAGCTGAAAGTAATCCTGTCCAAGGAAGAGAAACTGAAGAGAATGTGGGAAGGATGGAGAGGAAACTGCTGGTTTTTTATTTTAGTAAGCTTTACACACCACAGTCTCTCTGTATTAAAGCCATATATAACTGTCAGAAATCAAAATTTAGTTTAGGGGCACTCTTGATCTCAGATCAGGTCTTGATCTCAAGGCTGTGACTTTAAACCCCGCTTTGGGCTCTGGGCTGCGCATGAAGCCTACTTTAAAAAAAAAAAAAAAAAAAAAGGATGCTTGGGTAGCTCATTCCGTTAGGTGTCTGACTTCGGCTCACGTCATGATCTCACGGTTTGTGGGTCTGAGTCCCGCATCGGGCTCTGTGCTGAATGCTTGCTCAGAGCCTGGAGCCTGCTTCAGACTCTCTGTCTCCTTCTCTCTCTGCCCCTCCTCAGCTCATGTTCTGTCTCACTCTGTCTCTCAAAAATAAATAAATGGAAAGAAAGAAAGAAAGAAAGAAAGAAAGAAAGAGAAAGAAAGAAAGAAATTTTAAAAAAGGGTTTTCTCCTAAAACAGCCTTCAGAGGATGGCCTATCACATACAGTGTCAATCATCTTTTTCTGAATAGTCTTCTTTACATCTTGGACCTTCTGTCCTTTAAATCCATCCACCAACATTACCTAAAAGGATGAGAAGTGGGGGGACAAAACACAGACAAAACAATTAAAATTTGCCTCGCGTTCCCTCCAAATTTTTCCCTAACTAAATTTACTTCCATCCACAACTAAGATATTTTTAGTGTGAAATCTATCACATGTGTAATCTTAAGTTTTTATTTTGCCAGAGCTTGGGTGATTAATATATACAACACACTTGGTTTTTCTTTTGCCATGACTAGAATAGCTATCACGAACAAGATGAGGAAGGATCCCTCATTACCTTCCCACTTCTCAGATTTCCATGGGGAGAGAATTTCAATAGGCTCACTCAGTTCATTCCTGAAGGAAGGCTTTGGGAAAATGAACGGAGCTCACACAGCTCAGCCCCAGTTAGACTTCTGTTTCCAATTCTGCCTGTTGCCAGCAAGCATTTTTCTTAGCTTGGCCATGTGATAAACCTGGCCCTTATAGGAAGGCTGGTTTTTCAACTCTGCCTTTAATGTAGTGAGGAAATTTAATCCTAGGGCTAGGTATTAGCTTGCCCATTGTTGTCACAGATCCACACAGTCCCCTTCCAGCTCATATTTTGACCTCCAGCTATGTGACTCCTGTTTCTCTCTGAAATAGTTTCTATCTTAAATGGAAAAGAAAGATGTTTTCTGACCTTCCAATCCTCTAACATGCTGAAGTGCTTTATATCAATTTAATTGACCACTATAAAATTATACTCATAGATCACGTTAGTAAAGTGGTTAAGAGCACAAACCCTGGAGCCAAGCTCCCCAGGTAGACCAGTTCTGCCACTGGCTATATATCTGCTGATCTTGGGTAAATTACTTAATGTCTCAGTGCCTCAATTTCCTCATCTGTAAAACAGGAATGATAGTGCCTACTTCACGAGGTTATTTTGAGATTTAAATAAGTTAACATTTAAGTGCTATCTGTATAAGTGGTAGCTTTTGTTACCACCCAAAATGTGTAAGTCACTTAAAAAAAAGACACATAACCAATTGTTGGTTATCCAGAACAATGAAAGTGAAGGTAAAAATAAAGAATTCCCATTTATAGCCTTAAAAATCTTCATTTTAACCTCAAGTCACTAGCAACTTGGCTTGATTTTTACTTTCTCTAGCCTAATCCTCTTTCCATGGAAATGTGTAAGCCACATTAACACATGCACAATTAAGGAGAAAAGAGAGGTTCCAAACATGTCTGTTGCACTCCCCTGGCATTTAGTGGACATTAGCAACTAAATGAGAAAAACTGCTTATTTAAAATATGAACTCCTCAATTAAAAGAGCAAAAGGGACCAGGTATTGTCCATGCAATAAACCTATGAAATTGACTCCATAATAACATGAACTAACTTTAAATAATCTTCTCAAGAAACTCATTTCTTAGACATTCCTAAAAGACACAAATATATAATTTCTATAAGTGCCATTGAACAAAAAATAAATAAATTTGGAAACAGAAGAACACAATCTCATATTATCTCTCAAATCAGTATGTAGGTGAAACTATATTGAATCTTTCTATTTTCTTCTAAATCATTGAAAAATATACAGAGCAAAACTAAAAAATTATAACTTACACCATCATAAAACCCTTTTAGATATAACTTCTCCTTAGCTTCTGCAAGTTTTTCTCGGTCATTCTGGCTTTGAACTTTCAACTCATCACAAATGGTTACAGCGGAAAGATTTCCAAAACCTGGGATTTCAATGATTGGCACCTGTAAAGAACAGCAATTTCAGGACCTTATTCACACTGAATGATCATAAAAACGCCCTATGGTGCATAATTCATTTTCCTCTACTGTCCAATGAAGTCATTTCAGATTTTATACATCATTACAAGAGCACCACACATTAGGTAATCACTGTGACTAACATCCAGATGTGAATTTGTCTTCTTACTCTCCTCCACAGGAACTACCCAAATTCTCTGCACCAACCCCTAAATTGTCCCTCCCTCACTATATAACACACCTTCTCCAGCTCATAACCCTGTACTGGCATATAATTCTAAAACTAGCAAAACGATATAAAAAACTAAATCTAAGGATGGTCTTACTTCTGGCTTATAAAAAGTCTTCTAGATTCTTCATGAAAGTTATTTGCTAGTAACTAAATTTTTTTTTTCTTCACCAGGCACTAATATGAAAACATAAACATTCATGGCTAACATGGCAAAATTTTGTCTTTAGAAGCTTGGAAATTGGCCCTACTAGCAAAATAAGCTACTATAAAACTGGTGATGCTAAAAACATTGTTTGTTTCAGAACTGCAGGTGCCAGGTGCTAAGAAAATACTTACTCTTGGTCTTTCTCTCACTCTTAAGTGCCACAACAGATAGCAAATTAAAGTAAATAAACTCTAAGCAAACTCCCTCTTATTTTTATATCCACTAATTATTTAATTTTGTTACAAGGAAAATGCTAGCTCTTTTTTTCAATGACAAAGAGATGTGTATGAATATTCTGAGTCCTCAGTGTACTCACCGGCTCAAATGGCAAGACCATGTCATCTCTAATTCCATACTTTGCTCGTAAGGCCTACAAAAAATTTTACAAATTAACACTAATGATCAACACTTCATTGGCATAATCATTGAGAGAACAAACTCCAAAACTTTTTAAAAAATATTTGTTCTCCTAAATAAACAAATAGAAATTAAAATATAAACTATTTGTTCTCCCTTTCGTATGGAAATTTTTTAATTTTACCAAATATCTCAAGAAGAGATCTATGTCACTAAAAAACTCAAGAGTTTAAATTACAGTGAATTGCTTAAATGATGAAATAGTAAGCCAAATGGGGCGCTTGGGTGGCTCAGTCAGTTAAGCGTCCAACTTTGGCTCAGGTCATGATCTCATGGTCTGTGAGCTCAAGCCCCGCGTAGGGCTCTGTGCTGCCTGACAGAACAGACTGACAATCTGTGCTTCAGATTCTGTGTGTCCCTCTCTCTCTGCCCTTCCCCCACTCATGCTCTGTCTCTCTCTCAGAAAAAAATAAAATAAAAACATTTTAAAAAATTAAAAAGAAATAGCAAGCCAAAAGCAAAAATTCACACACACACACACACACACACACCACTGAAAATGAGGTTCATATTCTAGGTTGCAATGAAAATGTGAATATGAATATTACAACTTTTTCTAAAGTTTTATGGAATCCAGCAAAACATTAAAAAAGAAAAATCACATGATCCTATTAAGAGATGCAAGAAAAGCATTTGAAAAAAATCCAACACCCATTCCTGATAAGGAATCCTAGTAAACTGGAATAGATGCAGACCTTCTAAAACTTGATAGACTATCTACAAAAAACCCATAGCTAATATCACACTTAAGGATGAGAAATTCAAAGTATTCCCACTAAGATCAGGTATGAAGCAAGGATGTTCCTCTCATCACTTCCTTTCAATATCGTTCTGAATGCCCTTGCTAATGCAATAAGGGAAGAAAATAAAATAAAAGGTATACAGATTGGGAAGGAAGGCATAAAACTGTCTTTGTTCATAGATGGAATGATCATCTGCGTAGGAAAATCCAAAAGAATGAAGGGAAAAAAACTCCTGGAACTAACAGGCAATTGTAGCAAAGTTGCAGGATACAAGGTTAATATACCAAAGTTCATTGCATTCCAGGGGTACCTCAGATGACTGAGTCAATTAAAACCAACTCTCGATTTGAGCTCAGTTCATGGTCTCGAAGTCTGTGAGCCTGAGCCCCACATCAAGCTCTGCACTGACAGCACAGAGCCTGCTTAGGATTCTCTTTCGGTCCCTTGCTCTCTCTGCCCCCCCCCCCCCCCCCTCTCTCTCTCTCTCTCTCTCTCTCTCTCTCCCTCCCTCCCTCTCGCTCAAAATAAGTAAATAAACTTAAAAAAAAAAAAAGTTAATTGCACTCCAATATACTAAAAATGAACAAGTGGAATTCAAAACTAAAAACACAGTACCACTGATATTAGCGTCCCCTCCAAAATCAAATACTTAGGTACAAAAGTAGCAAAACAGGGGCGCCTGGGTGGCTCGGTCGGTTAAGCGTCCGACTTCGGCTCAGGTCATGATCTCACAGTCTGTGGGTTCGAGCCCCGCGTCGGGCTCTGTGCTGACAGCTCAGAGCCTGGAGCCTGTTTCAGATTCTGTGTCTCCCTCTCTCTGTGACCCTCCCCCGTTCACGCTCTGTCTCTCTCTGTCTCAAAAATAAATAAACGTTAAAAAAAAAAAAGTAGCAAAACATACATAAGATCTACGTGAGAAAAACTACAAACTCTATGAAGAGAATCAAAGAACTAAATAAATGGAGAGATACTTCATGTTCATGGACTGAAAGATTCAGTATTGCCAAGATGTCAATTCTTACCAATTCCAATTTAACCTACAGATTCAGCGCAATCTCAATGAAAATCCCAACAAGTTATTTTATGAATATCAACAAATTGATCGCAAAGCTTTATACAGAAGCAAGAGATCCAGAATAGTGAACTCAGTACTAAAAAAAAAAAAAAATCGGAGGACAGACACTATCTGACTTCAAGACTTACTATAAAGTTACAGTAATCAAGACAGTGTAGTGCTGGAAAGAAGAGACAAATAGTTCAGTGCACCAAAATAGTGAGCGCATAAAGAGAGTCAACTGATCTCTGACAAAGGAGCAAAGGCAATACAATAACTCAAAGATAGTCTTTTCAACAAATGTTACTGGAATAACTAGACACCCAGGTGCAAAAAAAAAAAAAAAAAAAAAAAAAAATGAATCTAGACATAGCGCTTACACTGTCATAAAAATTAACTCAAAATGGATCACAGACCTAGATGTAAAACATAAAATTATAAAATTCCTAGAAGCTAACGTAGGTGAAAACTTAAATGACCATGGGTATGGTGGTGCCTTTTTTAGATACAACATCAAAGACCTAATCCATGAAAGAAATAACAATCAAACTTCATTAAAGTTAAAAGCTGCTCTGCAAAAGACAGTACCAAGAATTAAGAGACATTGGGCACCGAGGTGGCTCAGTCAGTTAAGCATCCGACTCTTGATTTCAGCTCAGGTCATGATCTCATGGTTTGTGAGATCAAGCCCACATGGGGCTCTGCACTGACAGCACGGTCACAGGGGAAAGAGATGAACAAAAAGAGCACACAGGACTTTTAGGGCAGCGAAAATACTCTATATGATATAATAATGATGAATCTATGTCATTATACAGTTGTCCAAACCCAAATATACACCACCAAGAGTGAACCCTAAGGTAAACTATGGACTTTGGGGAATTATAATGCATCAACGTAGGTTGATCCGTGGTAAGAAATGCACCACTCTGGTGGGGGATGTTGATAATGGCAGAGGCTGTGCATGTGTGGGAACAAGGGGAATCTCTCTACCTTCTTCTCCAATTTATTGTAAACCTAAACTCTAGAAGTCTTAAAAATTCTGTGAAATATTATGTTTCAAATATATACACATATAGAAACAAGGTAGAGATAACAGTTCCAAGATATGATAGCTTTTTCATTTCATAGTTGGTTCAACGGTACATAATGAGATGATAAAGAATTAATAACAACATGAAACTCAGATACTCACTTGCTTTTTCTTCAAATCTCTGAGGGCAGCAAAATCATCAGGGGAGTCAGAAGGAACACTTGTGACCACACCAGTGCCTTATACAAGAAAGTATGGAATTAATTAATACAACCAGAATGCAATCACCAAAGTATTTCTAGAAAGAAAGAAAGAAACTCTTTACCTTTATCCTCCTTAATGGTGAGCATTGGAAGAACATAGATCACCTTATAAGATGTTAAAGGTGCAAAAAGCGACACACCAAGCATCTCCTGTGAAACAAAAAGATCAGCATAAAAGGTGAAAAAACTTATTTTACTCACTCAAATTTAAAAGTGTTAATATTTTTAAGCCCTGAGAAGCTAACATTCAAAAATACATGAAGTAAAACAAACTCATTCTTTTATACACACTAGACTAAAAATAGTTGTAAATAATTATAATTCCCAAACGTGATGTCATAAGGTGGTCAGGAAATTAATACACTAATACATTGCTGGTGGCATTGTACTCCTTGAGGGAAACGATATAAGAATCATAGCGAGACACAAAAACATTCACACAACTTAGATCCAGCCAGTCCTAGGAATTTACCTCAAAAGAAAGAAACATTTTTTCTTTGAGAAGTCTACCCAATGCTGTGTTAACTACAACAGCAAAACCTGGAAACAGCTAAAATTTAAATGATAGAAAAAGCATTTAACAAAATATGAGATATAAACAAAATAAAATACTGTATATCCATTTAAAACAATGATTAGCAGGGCACCTGAGTGGCTAAGTTGGTTGAGCATCCGACTCTTGACTTCGGCTCAGGTCATGATCTCATAGTGAGTTCAAGCCCCACATAGGGCTCTGGGCTGAAAGCACAGAGCCTACTTGGGATTCTGTCTCCCTCTCTCTCTGCCCCTCGCCAACTTGCTCTCTAGCTCTCTCTCCAAATAAAAATAAATAAACTTAAAAAAAAACAAAAACAATGATTAGGAAGACAAATAGTATGAAAAACACACATCTAGTTTCTCTTAAAATCCAAAGATTCAACAATACTGAACCCATACTCTCAAAACTAAGCTAAAGACTGCACCTCTCAATTCCACACAGTTCCCACCGGCCCGCTTTATTCAAAGAGAAACTGCTTTTATGGAACTTACAGTCACGTGGGTGAAGGCTAAATATCGTAACAGTCTTAAGGGCTAAAAGCTGTTTTTTAATTTATACCACCCATTTTCCTCACTCCAAAATCTGTTCAAATTTACAGGGAAAGAAATTGCACTAGTAACAGGAAAAATCTCTGTTATTAACACTATTCCTAAAAACTTCTCAGACACAACTCCAACAGCTGATGAGAAGTGGCAGCACTGCTTGTAACAGAAAACGACAGGAATCTATTCAAATGTGCATTATAGAAAATGGTTAAATACGCTGTGGTACAGCCACAGAATGGACTACTTATGTGGCTGCAAAACATAAGACATAAGGAAGCTATGCACCCACAAGGCAAATACCAAGACATAGCTAAGGAAAAGAAAAAAGAAGAAAGCAAGATGCAGAAAAATGTGATAAAGTATACTGCCATTTGTGTTTTTTGTTTTTTGGGTTTTGGGTTTTTTTGTAGTAATCTCTACCCCCCAGTGAAGAATTCAAACTCAGGACCCTGACATTAAGAGTCACACACTCTTCTGACTAAGCCAGCCAGACGCCCCAAATTATATTGCCATCTGTATATTAAAAAGAGGAAGAGGGGCACCTGGGTAGCTCAGACAACTAAGCGTCTGACTTTGGCTCAGGTCATGATCTCACGGTTCGCGTTGGGCTCTATGCTGACAGCTCAGAGCCCGAAGCCTGCTTCGGATTCTGTGTGTCCCTCTCTCTCTACCCCTCCCCTGCTCACACTCTGTTTTGCCTCAAAAATAAATATTTTTTTTAAAAATCTAAAATAAACATTAAAAAAATTTGAAAATGTGATTTATCAAGATTCCTAAGATTAGCATTTATGAAAGGGTTTAATAAAATATACTCTGAAATTTTGGTAAGTAAATAAAGTGTAAGAATAAAAGCTATATAATCGTCCAGATTTAGTTACCATCAACCAAGATTCTTCAGAAAAACAAACAGCTGCAATTCTATACCAGAAACACAGGTAATCATATTCCACTGCAACCATTAAATCTCTTGGGGAGAACTGTCTATTTTTCAAGCAGATACTTACTGAACTGAAACATAAGAGTCAAAAATGCTATAGTGATATAGTCATACAAGGAATACTCCACAGCAATAAAAAAAGAACAAATCTACTACACACAACATGCATGAATTTCACAGACTTAATGTTGAGCAAAAGAAGCCAGACACAAAAGAGTACAGATTATATAATTCAATCACGTAAAGTTCAAGAACAGCAACTAATCTTTGATGACTAAAAGCAGAGTGGTGGTTACCTTTGTGGAAGAGGGGTGGGTACTGACTGCAAGATGGACGTGGGAGCACCTTCTGGACTACTGGAACTGGTCTGTATCTTGATTAGGGTGGAGTGTACACATGTAATAAAACTGCACCAAAATACTGAACTTACGATTTACACATTGCATGTATTCCTCAATTAAAATGATTTTTCCAATGCTCTTTTCTCAAGTGTCATGGATAAAATGTTCCTCTAAATTTAAGCACTAAAATTAAAAATCTGCTACCCAACTCACCTCTCCCATTAATTCCTTAACAACAGGCACCACTCCATTGTGTTTGGTAAAGCCCTGGTATGACATATTCCTGGCGGCTCTCTGGGTGCAGATGAATATATCACCATTCACCGTCTCAAACCCAATGTACTTCATATCAGGGCGAACCCAACAGTTGGTCTGTCCAAACATGGTCTCAGGTCTGAGAGTAGCAGCTACCAAGAAGATATTTTTCCCTTTCAGGCCACTAAGAAGAAAAAAATATATGTTTACACAAAGAAGTGTTGTGGATTCTATTGCATCTATCTGTTACTTCAAAAAGATAATGCAATGACTCTGCAGCGAACCTACCTTAATTTGGATGGGTACGGCTCAAGCACTTTCAACTTGATTAAAGTATATTCCTGAGGTCCCACACCCTAAACAAATAAACAAAACCAAACCTTAAGAAGAAAAAAGACTTGAATTAAACCCACACATAGAAGTGAGAGATCGGATTCAAATTTCTTAGATGGATTCTTGCATTGTTAGAATAATTCTTTCTTACAAGGAGGAGTCAGCCAGTAGGGAGCTGACTATATTCCCATAAAGTCTAAGGTGTAAGAAGTGACTTGAAAGACCACCTTCCCACTCCACACCAAATCAGAACTGGTAAAGGAGGCCCAGACTCTACTAAGTAAGGACAATTTGCTAAGAATTCACTTGAGAGTGAAGAATGAGGGGGGAAAAAGTGACTTAGAGTAATCACCCAAAACGGTGTTTACCAAAATGGGAGTCAGAATATGTAATCAAACAATCCCCCAGAGCAGCCATCATAGAAATATACTGGACCAGGGGCCAGAGCACAAGCATTCAAAACCTAGCTTGGGCTGTTACTAATATCTTGATCCAAGGGAGACAAAGTCTGAGACTTCATTCCTTCAACTGTAATATAACCGTACTGTGACTCACACAGGACTTATCCCAAAGAACACAGAAGACAAATGAAGAGTAAAATGCTTTGAAAAACTATGGCATACTACTGGAATTTAGGATACTGCTGGTGTTGACCATATTAAAAGTTAATACAGTCAGTAAACTGGGTCTTCTGAATTCAAAATTTTGATCAACTCTCATTTCTGTTAGATAAGTTACACCATAATTAAAAGCAAACTTCGAAAAGTAGTCGCTAGACTACAAATGCATTCAAAGATGGTAACAAAGGAAGATGCACTCATAGGGAATCCTAAGTTCAGATGCTGGCATTGTTGTTGATTTACTGTGCCACAGGTTTAGGCAAATGATCCTGGCTTCACTCAAGTATTGCAAAGAATAATGTTACTAAGGAATGTAGAATGAACTGATGTCATGCATGGCTAGAAGTACTTTAGAAATAAGCAAGCACATGATCAAAGCAATTATAAATGGAATCTGTGTACATCAGTTAGCCACATATCTCATTACCTTGCCCCATCTCTCTTTTTAGAGCAGTGTATTCTCCAGGGAGCGCTCCTCAAACATTAGCCTACATGTGAGTCATATTGAAAGCTTATTAAAGACAGATTCCTGGGCTCCACCCTCAGAACTTCTTATTCAGCAATTTGGGGATGAGGCCCAAGAATGTGCTTTTCTCTCACAAGCAGATGAGATGCAGCTGGTCCTAGGACCACCTTTGGAGTAACAAGGTCTTAGACAAGACACAGAATCTTACAGTAACATTCTGTTTCCCTCTTCACAGCCACCAGAATACACCTCAGCACTGAAATAAAATTATTTAGGTTCCTGATCTATTCCGTAAACTCTATGGCCATAGTGAGAATTATTATAATAGCTACTCTATGTCACAAATAATTACCTCTCCAGTTTGCCTATCATGATCCATACAAGGCTGTCCATCTTTTGGAGAATAAATGGTATACCTAAAAAATAAATAGTAAGTGACAAATATTATTATAGTATACAAGTTTTATCCTAATGTATTTGCCTTTATTGCTAATATCTTACAATATTTCTTCTGACTAAAACTTTTAACTGAACAAATGTCTACATCAATTATTTATGCTTTTATGAGTAGTGGCCAGCCTATTTAATGAAAGCTTTCTGCCTTCATTAAAGGTAATACCCCTGAAAACTATGCACCGGTCTTGGCTTTGTGGTATGAAACAGATTCGAAGTGTCTCTTTTTGTGCCGGTAGGTATGAAACAGATTCTAAAATATAAATTCAGTTATGAAGCACACATAGTTTTTAATTAATCCATAGAATCAAGGAAGAATCTTAAACAACTTATAGAAAAAGTAGATAAACTAACACATATATAAAATTCTTTTTCTGCTTGACTGAAAATACTGAAAAGAATTAGGGAGATCATAACAGCCAATACTCCTATTCTCCCTCTTTTTAGCAGCTCAGACACATTAAACACTGGTAAAACACTAAAATGCTGGTAAGACAAAAAGGAAAACAAAGGAGACATGAGAACAAAAAAGAAAAAAGTTATAAGAAGAGAAAGGATAATGAAAAAAAGAAGCTATCTATCGGTCACTGAATTACAATGCAGAGTGAAATTTTTCTTTATTATACTGAAGGACAACAAACTCACCGCTTCCCAAATTTTATTTTACTTCTTTCTCTTAATGTTAAGTACTGCCACCTGACAAATGAATCATAGTAAGGATTAACATCAGTGGTGATGAAGGAGCGACGCCAGTCGACCTACAGAAAATACATGATTTTTGAGAAATGTGTATAGTTTCTATGAATAAAAACTCCCACCAATTATTTACTCTTCCACTCTTTATTTTCCAACTTAAAATTATATCAAACATTAAAAGGAGAACAATATTCAGGTTCCACCTATTAAATATATATTATAATTATATTAACTTGTAAAAGTTTTTAAGCACACATATTCATATAACAAACATATAGAAATTATAAGTTAAGAAGGAACATTTAAATAACACCTTTGTGTATTCCTAAATATACAAACTAACCTTTGCCTTCTTCATAGTCTTTGAACAGAATTCCCTTCTACTAACTGCTAACATATTAAAACATTTTCAATACAACAAATATTAAAGTACTTCGCTGCTTACATCAAGGCCCATAACAATAACAGAACTAATTCATTACTGGAATACAGGTGGAATAAATTATTCTAAATTATGAGATGGTCCAAACTCACAGAAATCACATAAATACAAATGTGTTCTTCATATTTTCTTAAACTATAGGGGTGATGGACATACCTTCAAGCCCATTCTCTTCAGATCCTCAATAGCCAGTGGTGGGAAATAATCAAGCCAATGTTCTGCTTCAGAAAATTTGACTATCTCTTCATCAGACAGACCAAGGGATTTCATAATGTTCCACTGATATTTAGAAGATCCAGCTTTAGCAGCAGCTTTACTCTGAAAATAACCAGTAAAAACAAACTCCATCAAGAACCAACCAACAAATGATTACCAAATTCTAGGACCACAATCATTTTAAGTAAATAATCCCATTTAGTAGTAATTTTTCTACTCCAAAACATACTGTTGATATGTCAGCTTACTAACGAATTGAGATGTGCTATTCTGTCAAACCGAACAGTCTGATATTAAGACCTTGACACCAGAGGTAACTAAATCGTTGAAACCATAAAGAATTATCATCGAAGAGAAGATGTAAGCACCAAGCTCGATTTCCTTCTTCCTAATGCCATATGTATCTTTTTTAGTTATGAATAAGCTACTGACAAGAGTTTTGCCCTCTTCTAATATTTACCAATATCAAAAAGGCAACCAAATGTCAGGCATTGGAGGTGGGTAAAGGAGTTGAACTATAAACCTATAAAGGGAAGGAATTTGGGAGGTGATAGAACTGCTCTGTATGGTACTGTGGGGTTAGAAACACGACTCCAGGGGCATCTGGGTGGCTCAGTTGGTTAAGAGTCCAGCTTCGGCTGGACCATGATCTCATGGTTTGAGCCCTGCGTCAGGCTCTGTGCTGACACCTTAGAGCCTGAAGCCTACTTTGGATTCTGTATCTCCCTCTCTCTCTGCCCCTCCCCCACTCACACTCTGTCTCACTCTCTCAAAATTAAACAAACATTTAAAAAAAAAGTAAAAAAAAAAAGAAACACAACTCCATGTGTTTGTCAAACCAACACCACTATCTACTAAAAAGATTGAATTTTATTGTATATACATTTGTTTAAAAAATCAACCAGGATATGGGAGGAACCAAAGATGAAATGCAGACTGTGACAAATGTATCAAACAGTATTATTAATATATGATACAACCACACTTTGAAGTGAGTGGAAAAAAAGGAGTTTTGGAAGTAACTTTGTCGGGGAGTGGGGGGCACCTGGGTGGCTCAATCGATTGAGCATCCGACGTTAGCTGAAGTCATGATCTCATGGTTCGTGGGTTCAAGCCCCACAACAGGCTCACTGTTGTCAGCACAGAGCCTACTTCAGATTCTCTGTCCCCTGCTCTTTCTGCCCCTCCCCTGCTCACACTCTCTCTCTCTCAAAAATAACTAATAAAGGGGCAGCTGGGTGGCTCAGTCGGTTAAGCGTCTGACTTCGGCTCAGGTCATGATTTCATAGTTCGTGGGTTCAAGCCCCACATCAGGCTCTGTGCTGACAGCTCAGAGCCTGGAGCCTGTTTCAGATTCTGTGTCTCCTTCTCTCTCTTCCCCTACCCTGCTCACTCTCTGTGTCTCTGTCTCAAAAGTAAATAAACATTAAAAAAAAAATTTTGTTTTTAAAATAACTAATAAAAACAATTTTAAAAATAAATAAAAGCAACTTTGGAGGGGTGCATGGCTGGCTCAGTCAATAGGACATGCGACTTGATCTCAGGGACTTTGACTTCAAGAGCCCCATGTTCAGCATGGAGCTTACTAAAAAAAAAAAAAAAGAAAAGAAAAGTAACTTTGGAAAAGAATGTGTTGACTAGATTCTAAGAACAAAAAGTATATACAAACACTGTACTTTAGTTGGTAAAACTGTTCCTCCCAGGAGTATGGGTTAAGCAGTTCTGAACTACCAGTAGACTAGGATTGAATAAATTATATACTATAAATAATGAGGGCCAGATTTCTCAATGTCAGAGAAAGAAGTCAAATTGGCAAAGGGAGAATGCTAGAATGAGCCTTATGGTGCTAACAGGGAGCCAAAGTTATCAGTATGAACTTTTTTTTTTTTTTTTTGAAGTAAAGTCTAACCCCACTGTGGGGCTCAAACTCATGACCCCAAGATCAAGAGTCACATGCTCTATCAAATAAGTCAGCCAGGTGCCTCACAGTAAGAACTTTTTAAACATATATAGAGATAAAGAACTATTATAGACAGGTGCATATATGTGGGTTACCAGCGTTAATATATATATTTCCTTGCTCTTTCTTCTGAAAGGAGCTACAGTGAGTATACCTAGCATTGAGAACTTAGTTTTCTAAATACCATTTCTCAACTAAAGGAAACAGGCCTCCTTGGGGATGTGGTTGATTGCAGGGCTGGCACAGGGAAAATATAAGACAAGGCTGTAGTATCTTGGCACCAGAAAATAATAAAGGACTTCAAAAAGAAAAGAAAAAAGATGGGAGCATGTCAGAGGGCCACAGGAGCCAGCATAAAAGACTCTCAATGACCAAAATCAGAACAAGTTGAGTAATTACAATAACAACCCCCAAATACCAGAGAGTACTGGAGTATAACCCAAAGAATATAAATATGCATGAATCCACACCGATATAAAAAGGGAATGAATAAATAAGTAACTGGGGAAGAGAGGACAACTATTCTTTTCAGAAGAATTCTAGGTAATAAATGGAGAAAGAATGAGGGAAATGGAAAATCACTATTAGAACAACACAGTAACAGGGTGCCTAGGTGGCACAGTCAAATAAGCATCTGACTCCTGATTTCAGCTCAGATCATGATCTCACAGTTCATGAGTTCAAGCCCCAAATCAGGCCCTGCACTGACAGTGTGGAGTCTGTTTGGAATTCTCTCTCTCCCTCTCTCAAAAATAAACAAACATTAAAAAAAAAAAAAAAAAAAGAACACAGTAAGAACTATAGCAGGCAGGCAAGATCCACAGATGAATGCTAAAATTAATGACAAAATATTTAAAAAGAAGATATTGAGGCGCCTGGGTGGCTGTCGGTTAAGCGTCCAACTTCGGGTTCAGGCCACAATCTCAGAGTTCATGGGTTCGAACCCTGCATCAGGCTCTGTGCTGACAGCCCAGAGCCTGGAGCCTGCTTAGGATTCTGTGTCTTCCCCTCTCTCTGCCCCTCTCCCACTCATGATCTGTCTCTCAAAAATAAATAAACATTATAAATAAATAAATAAATAAATAAATAGTACTATTTCCATAGCCTCAAAGTATCTCTCAAAATATATACAAATCAAGGGGGAAAATGGAGTCCCTACAGTAGAAAAACCTGACAGACACCACCTAAACCAAATGATCAAGGTTAACATCACCAGTAATGAGATACCAATATCATACGCTCATTGATACGATGCAATGAGGAGGACATGTCACCTCTCAATCAACTCATGACTCATGAGAAAGCATTAAACAAACTCAAATTGAGGGACATTCTATAAATTATCTGACCAGCACTCTCCAGAAGTGTGAAAATCAAGGAAGACAAAGATGGAAGAGACTAAGGAGACATACTAAGGAGATGTGACAAGTAAATGCAATGTGGAATCTTGGATTAGACCTGCAAACAGAATAAGGGTGTTAATGAAAAAACTGTTCAAAGTCAAATGAGGTTTGTAGTTCTGTAAATAGGATTGTTCAAATGTTAATATCTTAGCTTTCAGGGTTGTGCATGGTTATATAAGATGTAACCTTAGGGGAATTTAGGGGATCATGAGGGAACTCCGCTCTACCTTGCAATTCTTCTCTAAATCTAAAATTTATCGCCGAAAAAAGCAAAAGGGGGGGAAGGGTCATCGAAAAGCCAGAAAAATAATTTCTGGCTTTGTTACTTTTTCAAAATTACTGAGTACTTTTTATGTGCTAAGTCCTGAAAATACAAAGATAAATTAGACAAGGCACCTGGGTGGCTCAGTCAGTTAAGTGTCTGACTCTTGATTTCGGCTCAGATTGTAATCTCATGGTTTGTAAGATCAAACCCCACCTCAGGCTCTGTGCTCACTGCATAGAGCCTGCCTCTCTCTGCCCCTCCCCCATGCACACTCTCTCAAAGTAAATAAACATTAAAAAAAAAAAAAGACAAATATAAATTAGACAAATATAAAATTTCAACCAAAATAAATATTATTAACCACCAAACCTTTTTTCCTTTGGCTTTATCCTTAATTATTACATCTTCTGTTTTAACATTGATTTCTTCCTCTTCCTCTTCTTCATCTGGAAAATCAGGGGGGCAACCATAAAGCTCTATTTCTCTTTTCAGTTTATCAGCACATGCCTATAACAAATACAACATTAGAGTGAAGTTCAAAATTTGAGGTAGAAACAATTTGAATTTTTTGGTATTTTTACAGCCAACTAAAATTGACTCTGAAATTTTCTGCAATACACCTATACACATGTGGATCACAATAGAAAACTCACATGATAAAATTCATGTACCTCAAAATTCACTAATTTATACATTAGTATTTTACTGCTTTTATTCAGCAAGCATTTATTCAACACTCAAAGTTCTTAATGTAGTATACTTTGTTATACATTAAAAGTTCAAAAATACATAAGACATGAGGTGCCTGGGTGGCTCAGTCAGTCAGTTGAGCATCCAACTTCAACTCCGGTCCTGATCTGGTGGTTCACCAGTTCGAGACCTGTGTTGGGCTCTGTGCTAAAATCTCAGAGCCTGGAGTTGGCTTCTAATCTGTGTCTCCCTCTCTGCCCCTCTCCTGCTCACACCCTGTCTCTGTCTCTCTCTCAAAACTAAAATATACATGAAAAAAAAATTTTTTTTAAGAGAAAAACATAAGACATAGCGTTATCATTTTGAATAACAATATGAATCACAGCATTTATCAATTTAAAGATTACTATTTTATATCACCATCATCATCACAACCTTCTGAGGTAGATAGGACAGGTATTTAGTTAGAAAACACACACTTGAGAGATGAAGGGGTTTATCCAAAAGTTATAAATCTAGCAAACTACAGAGATAACACATGAACTTTGGCTTTCCACCCCAGCTCCTCTCAATTACACTATAATATCACATATAACACATATCATACATATATATTATATATGTATATATATTATGTACGTGTATATACACGTACATATATAGTATATGTATCATATATGTATATGTATACATAGGTATATATGTATATGTAATATATATATATATATATACACAAAGATGACACCAAGTTAAAGTTAAGAGAAAAATGCAAATATAGGATTATGACTTTTAAAAACGAAGGGGACTCTTCCATGCAGAAGAATTTCAGTTAACTAATAAGGAAAGAATGACACAACTAGAAAGTCACCATTTTATAAACACTTATTCAATAAGTGAAGCAGACAAGAAGCATCAAATGATGCTAAAACCACTGGGTTATTGGATAACCAGATATTCAGAGGCTCCCAAAGTATCATCTGCAGATTACTTTTCAATAACCCATCTTCAGAATGAAATCTGACAGTTACTAGCTCAACATCATTAAAATGGGACAAAGTGCCATTCTATGCCTTTTGATGTGATACAATGGGAAGTTTACGCCTCACCAATGTAGTATTCTTGTCAAAATATTTAACCCAGATGTAATCATGAAGAAATAATCAGAAAATTCAGACTATGGACCATTCTACAAAATAACTAGCATACACTCTTCAACGACATCAACGTCATGACAAACTACAAGAAACCGAAAAGAATTAATGACCAAATGCAACGTGTGACCGACAACACACAAAGTAAAAAAAAGGCCGGAAAGGACATTTTGGGACAACTGGAAACATCTGACTAGAGATTAGATGAAGATGCTAATATTACATCAATGTTAAATTTCTTGGAGGGGATAATGAAACTGTGATGATGTATAAAATGCCTTTGTTCTCAAAAGACACATGCTAAAGTAGTTAGAGGTAACACAGCATGATATGTGTAACTTTCAGTGAGTTCACAGAAACAGAGAAAAGAAAGTATGCATGTATTACATGTGCATTAAGAGAACCAAAGGAATTATGGAAAATGTTAATATTCGGTAACTATGAGTGAAGGGTATATGGCTGTTCATTCTATCCTTTTACCTGTTCTGCAGGTTTGACATTTTTCAAAATAAAAGGTTGGAGAAGCAAAAGAAATGGGAAGTTAAATTTCCCAACCCTCTTACATTTAAGGAATCCTTTCGACAATAATTGTCTGGCCCCTTCTTTACTGAGAATTATTTCTAATATAAATTTATGACAAACGAAGACATTTGCAAACATGATCAAAATATGATACAACTAAAACAAACAGTATTATACGTTTAAAAAACTGTTTATTACTCTGTGTATGTCATGAATACTTGTTAATAGTTATTATCTAACTTGAAAACAGAAATATCAGTATGTAAGGTCACCAATAGAGATACAAAAATTACTGAGAAATCACTTAGACCTGGGGCGCCTGGGTGCCTCAGTTGGTTGAGCGCCCGACTTTGGCTCAGGTCATAATCTCGCAGTTTGTGGGTTTAAGCCCCGCGTCAGGTTCTGTGCTGACAGCTCAGAGCCTGGAGCCTGCTTTGGATTCTGTGTCTCCCTCACTCTCTGCCTGTCCCTTGCTCATGCTCTGTCTCTGTCTTTCAAACAATAAATAAATGTTAAAAAAATTTTTTGGGGGGCGCCTGGGTGGCTTGGTCGGTTGAGCGTCCGACTTCGGCTCAGGTCATGATCTCACGGTCTGTGAGTTCGAGCCCCACGTCGGGCTCTGTGCTGACAGCTCAGAGCCTGGAGCCTGTTTCAGATTCTGTGTCTCCCTCTCTCTCTGCCCCTCCCCTGTTCATGCTCTGTCTCTCTCTGCCTCAAAAATAAATAAACATTAAAAAATAATAAATAAATAAATAAAAATAAAAAAATAAAATTTTTTTTTTTGTTAAAAGAAATCACTTAGACCTTAACGTATACCCTTTATTTAAGTACTTCTTCAAATGCCTTTTAAAATTTAATTTTCATGGGACACAGGGGTGGCTCACTCAGTTAAGCTTCCAACTTCGGTTCAAGGTCATGATCTCACAGTTCATGCATTTGAGCCCTGCATTGAGCTCTGCATTGACAGCATGGAGACTGATTGGGATTCTCTCCCTCTCTCTCCCTGCCCCTCTTCTCCACTCATTCTCTATCTCTCTCAAAATAAATAATAAATAAACTTTTAAAAAACTGTTTCTCAGGGCGCCTGGCTGGCTCCGTTGGTTGAGCGTGCAACTTCGTCTCAGGTCACAATCGCACCGTTCATGGGTTCGAGCTCTGCATTGGGCTCTGTGCTGGCAGCTCAGAGCCTGGAGCCTGCTTCGAATACTGTGTCTCTGTCTCTCTCTCTGACCCTGCCCTGCTCACGCTCTCTCTCTCTCTCTCAAAAATAAATAAACATTAAAAAAATATTTTTTAACTGTTTCTAATTGAAAAAAATAGTTTTCACTATAATGAATTCAGCTCATGCCAAGACATTGCATTATAATAAATATCTGAAAATACTATTTCAAGCTCTTAAATTGGGCATTACATCTGCTTTAAGCTAAAAAGAGTAGGAACCAATCCCAAAAGCAATCTTACCTTGATAGGCATTCCAGTACAGTGTAAACCAAAGGGAAACAGACAAGTTTTTCCTTTCAGTCTCTGGTATCCTACTGCAAACTACAAAAAGAAAACTAAATTTAAATTATAAGTTTAAATGCTAGATGAATACAGAATGTTGACTGTTCATGAAGATCATGGGCTCAGATTTCCTCTTCCTCTCTTGCTTTAGAAGGAAGTCATTCCCTGGAGCGTCTGGGTGGCTCAGTCAGTTAAGAGTCTGACTCTTGATTTCAGCTCAGGTCATGATATCAGGTTCATGAGAACGAGCCCTACATCAGGCTCTGCATTAACAATGTGGAGCCTGCTTGGGATTCTCTGTCTCCCTCTGTCTGCCCTTTCCTGTCCCACTCAAAAATAAATAAATAAATATTTAAGAAAAAAAAAGAAAGAAAGAAAGAAAGAAAGAAAGAAAGAAAGAAAGAAAAAGAAAAGAAGGAAGTCATTCCAAAATTCTGGCCCATTGTTCTTTTTTTCTGTCTTTTCACCAAAAAGGAATTACTTATGACCATGCATAAATAATTAGAACCCTGCACACATACACACAGCATATACAAATTAAATATAAGAATATTTAATATAGGTAAAAATATAAAATTTAGGCTTAAAATTAAGGAATTCTAAGTTATCTTAACAGGAAATAAATCCCATACATGCCATTTTCTTCAAAATAGTATTTATCAAAGACCCTCAATCCCATTATGTTAACCACAGAGGAAACATTACCTCACATTTGGATAAAGAAAATGTGTGTCCCAAATGAAGGCGCCCATTCATATACGGATATGGGAAGGTTACAAAGTACTTGCCCTTGCTGCAAAACAATCATGAAAAAACAAAGTACAGAAAAGAAAATGTTAAGTTCCTTTTAAAATGAGGAGGTAGGGGGAAGGGAAAGCTTATTACAAACAACTTGTTTAAATTTTATTATTTAAAAGACCTTTAAAAGTAAACATATGAATGTGGAAATTAAAAGCCCTCTGAAATTGAAACTTAATTGTGATTTAGAAAAAATAAAATGTTTATGGTTAGATATTAAAGAAATAAATATCCTTGCAGCAAATACTGGAGGTTTAACTTAAAAATGCTGAGTAAAGATAATTTACTGAGGATAATTTTAATACTCTTAGGAAACTGGATTAATTTAGTATTTTAGTGATTAAATGAGATTTGCCTTCATTTGATATATATAAAGCAATTCAAAGTCCATCAGCTATAATAAAACATCTTCAGTATTACATGACACATGGAAAATTAATTTAAGAAGTGTCTCTCTAAAGCTGTTTAATTTATTATATTATTTTTTCTTACAATCAAATGTATAACGTACCTATAAAAGTTACAAAGCACAATAAAATGAATGCCTGTAAGCATGCTATCCAAGTGATGAGCCCACTGAATCTACACTGTGTGCTCCTCAGCCCTCTCCCCGCAGAGAAAACCAGTATCTTGAAATCTACTTTTGTCATTCCCTTCATTTTGAATAGTTTATATCTCTGTCTGTGTCCTTAAACAATGTTATCACTTACTTTTGCTCACCTATGAGCTTCATTAAAAATTATACACCAGGGCACATGGCTGGCTGGCTCAGTTGGTAGAGCAAGCGACTCTAGGGTTGTGATTTCAAGCCCCATGTCGGGTGGAGATATTACTGAAAAAAACTCTTTTTTCATTCAATGTTACATTTCTAAGTTCCCTCACTTCATTTTCTTTCATGGAACAAAGTTTTCAGTTCACTCACGATAACTTTACCTGAAGTTGGCCAAAATTCTAGAAACAACAAAAGCTATAAAGTATAACATCAAAGACTTTATATTACAGCAACACTCTTAATTTCTTTAAAAAAAAAAAAAAAAAAAATGTCCAAATTCAGAGTTGCCTGAGTGGCTCAGTCAGTTAAGTGTTTGACTTCAGATCAGGTTGTGATCTTGCAGTTTGTACCTTTGACCTCAGCATCGGGTTCTCTGCTGTCAACACAGAGCCTGCTTTAGATCCTCTGTCCTCCTCTCTCTCTGTACCCCCCTGCACATGCACGCTTTCTCTCTCTTTCTCAAAAATAAACATAAAAAAATTCCACTAGCATGTTGCTTAGTAGCAAGGAAAGTACCTTTTGAAATCAGAATGTCCTAAAAAGTAGTCCAGGCCCTGTCAATTCCTAGCTATGCAACCTGGAACTGGTTACTTAGCCTCCCTGTACCTCAGTATCCTCATCTATAAAATGGGAATAGGGGCACCTGGGTGGCCCAGTCAGTTGAGCATCTGACTTTGGCTCAGGTCAAGATTTCACAGTTTGTGGGTTTGAGCCCCATGTTGGGCTCTGTGCTGACAGCTCAGAGCCTGGAGCCTGCTTCAGATTCTGTGTCTCCCTCTCTCTCTGCCCTTCCTCTGCTTGTGCTCTGACTCTGTCTCTCAAAAATAAATAAATGCTTAAAAAATATATTAATAAAGAAATAAAATAAGGATAAAAATACTGCTAACCTTAAAGTGTTATTAAAAAGATTAAATGATAATAGGCATACTAAAAATGGAATATTTCCTAAGCCTTTGCATAACAACCAATAAGTCTTCAAGATTAGCTACTATTTTAATTATTGTCAATGTATTTCGTCATTGTAACAAGAACATTTTTCTACATTTCAACATATCTGAAATTGAGATGCTCCTATAATTGATGCATACATTTATTACACTACTGTTTGGGGGCAGTTATTTTGTTTTTATTTTTCCCTAGTACCATATCATTACCTGTGGCTTGTCTTATAATTGATGCTTAAAACCAAGGCAATACAGTATTTATGAAATAAGATCTTAAAATACAGAAACCCTTGAAAAAAAATTTTTAAAGAGTTGGGTTGTTGTTTTTTTTTTGTTTTGTTTTTTAGCATTTATTTATTTCTGAGAGAGAGAGAACACACCCAAGCTAGCAAGCAAGGGAAGGGCAAAGAGAGGGAGACAGAGGATCTGAACAGGGCTCCACCCTGACAGCAGAGAGACCGATGTGGGGCTCCAACTCATGAACCACAAGATCATGACCTGAGCCAAAGTCAGAAGCTTAACTGACTAAGCCACCAAGGTGCCCCTGAAACCCTTCAAAATTTAATACTTGGTGTCTTTGGACATAATTAGCACCATAATATGAATCTCTACTAGAATAATCTCATTTTATCAGTTAGGAAAGACAAAACTTCAAAACATTCTCTTTTGTCTAAATATGAAAAATATTAGTTAAAAAAAAAGCTATGTAGAAAAAGTCCTTTAAGAATTCTATAGGAGGAGCATCTAGCTCACTCAGAGAGCATGCAACTCTTGATCCCAGGGTCGTGAATTCAAGTCCCACACTAGGCACAGAGCTCACTTAAAAAAAAAAAAAAAAAAAAAAAAAAAAAAGAATTCTATTGGAAAGAAAATCCTACTTTGAAATCGAGAAAATAAAAGTTACCTTCTTCAGCCCATTTCAGACATTATAAGTACAATCTGCCTTATCCTTTCCACAAAGCAGTTTCTGTAGCCAACAGTCTTGGGAACACAAGATGTAGAACTTCATAAAGTACTACTCACCTAGTCTGGTTCTCCACATTAGATGCATTAACCTCAAACACTTTCTCAGTATCCCATTTCTGTTGGATTTCTTTCTCAATCTTCTTCAAAAAGTCCACTTTTGCTGTTCCTTTTCTTTCCTGTTGGACACAAAAGAGATACAACAATCCACTCTATACTTGGACAGTCTTGCTTTAAAAAAAGAAAAAAAAATACGTTCACATAGAACAAGCTGTTTACTTATAGGCAATTTTTCCATGGTTGTCATGAACTTTAAACAAACAAGATTAAAAATTTGCGCTATCACAATCTGTTTACTTTAAACACCAAAGGGATAGTTAATGAATTACTAAAATATATAAAGGGCTTTGAAATACTTCTATTAAATGAGACACTAAAACAGATACTGTTCCTATTTAGTTAAGATGCACAAATACTTAGAAAAGTACAAGATGGCCAAGCTGCAATAATGCTCAATCAAAGGATGCTGAGACCCGGTGGGAAGAGGCTGAGGAAGGGTTAGTTATCTACATGTTTTTTTTCAAGGCAACTGATGAACTCCTCTCCAAAATGGTTAACAGACTATTAACATGAAATTTAAATGAAACAGAATGGCAAGCATGTCTCTAATATATCAGATGTACCAGCAACATTGCCATCCTTCCATAAGCTGCCTGTGGATGAAAGTGAAAGCAAAAAAACAAGCATGATCATTCTACCTCTGAAAAAGGAAGCGTTAGAGCTTCCTTCTCAGTTTGTGACTGTGTGAAAAACAGATGCTAAAAGCAGGTAAGTCAAAGCTGGCGTGGAATGAAACACAGAGCAGACAAGTATGAAAGCTGGATACTAATGGACCATACACAAATCTAATTCTGTTTTGAAATTTAGTATTAGTCTCTAAAATGTATTTTCTGGTATAGTTATCTGAACTGAAATTGGATTTTACCCCCTTATGTGCAAACATTCCCAGATTGTGCAGCATTTTCAAATGAGAAAATACCTGGGCTCTATTCATACCTTTTTTTTAAGATTTTTTTTTTTTAAGTAATCTCTACACCCAACATGAGGCTCAAACTTACAACCCCAAGATCAAGAGTCACATGTTCTACCAAGTGAGCCAGCCAGGTGCCTCTGGGTTCTACTCATACTTTTACAACCTACTACACAAGACGACCTTGCCAAGTTACCTAAAGACTGCAACTCAGTCTCCTTTAAGAGTGCCTCTCTCTGTCCTTTCACCCAACAATTTAAAAAATGCTTTCCATTGGGGCGACTGGCTGGCTCAGTCCAGGGAGCACACAACTCTTGATCTTGGGTACGTGAGTTCAAGCCCACATTGGGCATATAATTCACTTAATATGTATTTAGGGGTGCCTGGGTGGCTCTGCCAGCTGAGCGTCCAACTTCAGCTCAGGTCATGATCTCACAGCTTGTGAGTTCAAGCCTCATGTCGGGCTCTGTGCTGACAGTGTGGAGCCTGCTTGGGATTCTCTCCCTTTCCCTCTCTCCCTGTCCCCTCCCCACATGCTCTCTCTCTTCTCTTTCTCAGATAAACTTTAAATAGATACACAATGTATATACACACATATGTATATACGTGAGATCAGGTCAAGATCTCAGTTTGTGAGTTTGAGACCTGCGCTGGACTCTGTGCTAACAGCTCAGAGCCTCGAGCCTGCTTCAGATTCTGTGTCTCCCTCCCTTCCCCTGCTCACCCTCTGTCCCTCTCTCTCATGAATAATCAAACATTAAAAAAAATTTTTTTTAATTTTAAATTTAAAAAAAGTATGCTCTCTCTCTCCAAAATAAACAAACATTTAAAAAACATTGGGGCACCTGAGTGGCTCAGTCGAATGAGCATCTAACTTCAGCTCAGGTCATCATCTCCCAGTTCATGAATTCGAGCCCTGCATCAGGCTCATTGCTGTGGTGCAGACACTGCTTCAGATCCTCTGCCCACCTCTCTTTGCCCCTCTCCCACCGGCGTTCTCTCAAAAATAAACATTTTTTTTTATTTAAAAATAAAAAAATTTTTTTTTAATTTTTAAAAAAGGGGCGCCTCGGTGGCTCAGTTGGTTAAGCATCCGACTTTGGCTCAGGTCATGATCTCACAGCTTGTGGGTTTGAGCTCCACACTGGGCTCTGTGCTGATAGCTCAGAGCCTGGAGTCTGCTTCGGATTCTCTGTCTCCCCCTCGCTCACTCTGTCTCTCTCTCAAAAATAGACATTAAAAAAATTAATACATATATATACACACACACACATATATTTTATACTACTTTTTAAAAAAGTGGACCGCTTGGTGGCCTTGGTCAGTAGAGCATGTGACTCCTGACCTCTGTGTTGTGAGTTGAAGCCCCACATTGTATGTAGAGCTTACAAAAACTACTTTTGGGGCAGCTGGGTGGTCAGTTGGTTTAGCACCTGACTCCTGATTTCAACTTAGGTGATGATCTCATGGTTCATGGGATCAAACCCCATATCAGGCTCTGTGCTGAGTGTGGAGCCTGCCTGGGATTCTCTCTCCCTCTCTCTCTCTGACCATCCCCAGCTGACACTCTCGCTCTCTCTCAATCAATGAATCTATCAATCAATAAGCTTTCTATTTGTATCACAAATATACTGGACTTTTAAATGGTTACACAAATTTGAACACTTGCAAAGAGGAATTATGTGCAATAAAAAAACCCCAAACTTAACATTATTTCTCCAATAACTATCTTAAATATACTTTGTGTATTAAGTAATAAAATAACAAACACTATTAAAATTAAGATTTAATACAAATCTACTAAAAGGTATCAGCTCTGTTGTACTATTTTCAGTTTTCTATATTTTAAACCAAAGAACGGTTTCCTATTTTTTAACGTAGTTAAACGTAGTTTTAACGTCATTAAAAAACAGGAGACAAAGACAAGCAACAGAAAGATGAAATATCAGCTTACAAGGAGGAGGTAAATGATGGATTAAAGGAAGAACCTTGCCAGAGAGGCAGAGAAGAAATGAGAAAGAATTCCCTACTTTGAAAAGTCCTGGGGACACCTGGCTGACTCAGTCAGTAGAGCACACAACTCTTGACCTTGGGGTTGTGAGTTCTAGCCCTGTGCTGGGTGTAGAGATTACTTAAAATCTTAAAGGGGCACCTGGGTGCCTCAGTCGGTTGAGTGTCCGACTTTGGCTCAGGTCATGATCTCATGGTTTGTGAGTTCAAGCCCTATGTCGGGCTCTGTGCTGACAGCTCAAAGCCTGGAGCCTGCTTCGGATTCTGTGTCTCCCTCTCTCTCTGCCCCTCCCCCGCTCATGCTCTGTCTCTGTCTCTCAAAAATGAATAAACATTAAAAAAAATTTTTTTAATAAATAAATAAAATCTTAAAGGGGCACCTGGGTAGCTCAGTCAGTTAAGCATGGGACTTCAGCTCAAGTCATGATCTTGCAGTTCATGGGTTCAAGCCCCGCACCACACTGGGCTCTGTGCTGACAGCTCAGAGCCTGGAGCCTGTTTCAGTTTCTGTGTCTCCCTCTCTCGCTGCCCCTCTCCTGCTCAAACTGTGACTCTCTCTTTCTCAAAAATTAGCATTAAAAAAAAGTTTAAATAAATAAATAAACTCTTTGAAAAAAAGAGACAGAAAAAAGAAAAAGAAAAATCATGGACATAACAAGTTCCTCCAGTAATTAAAGGAAAATAAAAGTGACAAGGAAATATTTTGTTTCTATAAATCCTTACAGGATTGCTGAGTGGAAATGATATCAAAACACAAATATAATCAAGTCAATTCCTTTTCAGAGGATCTCTATAGTGGTCAGAATAGATTCTATACTGTTAAACCTGGCACTTAAGGCCCTTCTTGTCTCATTTCTGCCAAGTCCCTCCCTCCTTCCTTTTTTATATATATTTTTTAGTGTTTATTTATTTTTCAGAGAGAGCATGCACATAAGCATGCACAAGCAAGGGAGGGGCAGAGAGAGAGGGAGACACAGAATCTGAAGCAGGCTCCAGTCTCTGAACGGTCAGCACAGAGCCGGACATGGGGCTCGAACTCACAAACTGCGAGATCATGACCTGAGCCGAACTCACAGGCTTAACTGACTGAGCCATCCAGGCACCACTCAGGTCACCCACTGTAAAGGACATGAAAGAAACAGTCTTCACAAATTACTAAGAACTATGTTTTTTTTCACTGTTATTGAGCACATTAAATGCACAAAATCTCTTCTTTGAGGTTTCTGCTTCTCAGAAAAACTTGTCCATCAAAACATCCAAGGTCAATTGTAATGAAACCTGATATTGGCCTCACCACCAACTGTTGTTTGACCTTGAGAAGTGACTTGATCAATCTGAGCCTTAATTTCTTCACTGGTTATTTAACTAGACAATTGGTTATAATAATTAGTTAAAAGGTTATTTGACAAGTCAGAGGTTCAAAACTTTGGCATTTTTGACAGTTTAGGTTAAATAATTTTTTGTGTTTTGTCTTGTGCATTGTAAGAGGCTTAGAAGCATCCCTGGCTTCTGCCCACTAGATGCCAGGAGAATCCCCTAGTTGTGACAACCAAACAGTCTCCAGACCAAATGTTCTCAGGAGGACAAGACCATCCCCAGTAAAGAACCACTAAAAAAGATAACAAGCTCTTCTATATATTCATAATATTCTGCAGTTCTTGAAACTTTTATGAACATTAACTTTTTGCATCTTAACAATAACCCTAAGAAGGAGGCAGACCAGTGATTACCATTTCAAAGATGATAAATGATAAATCTGAAGTTCGGAGATCATTGTGGCAGCAAAAAGTCAAGGTGGACAAAAATGTTCATCTTCTGGCTTCTATTTCTGCTTCCTCCTAGTACTCTAGCCATGTCCTAGCTGCCACCACTTACTAGCTGTAGAACCTTAGACAAATTCCTTAAGCTTTCTAAGCTTCTATTTCTTTATCTTTAAATGAGAATAAAAATTATACTAACATTATAGTATTAGTATGAAAATTAAAAGAGTTAAGGGGCTCCTAGGTGTCTCGGTTAAGCATTTGACTTTGGCTCAGGTCATGATCTCACAGTTTGTGAGTTCGAGCCCCACATTGGGCTGTGTGCTGACAGCTCAGAGTCTGGAACCTGCTTCAGATTCTGTGTCTCCCTCTCTCTCTGCCCCTCCCCCACTTATGCTGTCTCTCTCTCAAAAATAAACAAACATTAAAAAGAAAGAGTTAATACAGACAAAGGACTTAACCTTGGGCTGGACCCATGGTAAATGCACGATAATGTTAACCAATATCACAAAGAGACATCTAGACATCATGTGATTTTATTAGGTATGAAAATGGCATTGGGATTATGTTTTAAGAGAAGTTATCATTACATTAAAAAATATTAAAATATGTATCGATGTAAAAACTTATACTAAACTATGTCAAATATGTATGTACAGTGCCTGGAATCTGCTTAAAATGAATCCTGAGGGGTGGAGGGGCAGGGTCCCAGGAAGGGATATATGAAACAAAATAGTCCTGAACTGCCAATTATTGAAGCTGGGTGATGGGTACACGGAAGTACATAATACTATTATCTCTATTTTGCTGACTATTTAAATTTTCCAAATGAAAGTTTAAAAACAATATTTTTTTTAGATTGGCTATTATGTTCATTATATCACAACCCCAGATCCCCTCTAAAAGTCTGATATGTAACTAGAAGAGATTAAAACTGTCAAAAGCTTGGGGCACTTGGGTGGCTTCATCATTTAAGTGTCCAACTCTTGGTTTCAACTCAGGTCATAATCTAATGGCTTGACCTTGAGCCGCTGGTTGGGATTCTGTCTCCATCCCTCTCTACCTCTCTCTCCCACTCGAGATCTCTCCCTCTCTCTCATTCTCACTCTCTCCCTCTCTCTCAAAAATACACAAATAAAAATTTTAAATACACAAAAATAAAAATAGAACTGTCAAAAGCTCTAAAAAATAAATACTATGCTGGGTGGCTCAGTTGGTTAAGCATCCAACTTCAGCTCAGGTAATGATCTCATGGTCTGTGAGTTTGAGCCCCACATCGGGCTCTGTGCTGACAGCTAAGAGCCTGGAGCCTGCTTCAGATCTGTGTCTCCCTCTCTCTCTGCCCCTCCCCAGCTTGCATTCTGTCTCTGTCTCTTTCTCTCTCTCTCAAAAATAAACATTAAACAATTTTTTTAAAATAAATACTACTCTGATATGAAGAAAATTTTAGTTTATTATTTATAAATTCAATTATAAAATAAAAACTAATATCCTATCCATGCTATCACATGTTCATTGTCTTACACACTTCATTATTGATAAGATTTCCTCTGGAAACAGAAAACTTTCTTTATGGAAGATGTTTGCAAAAGAAATTTCCTAATTTGGCAAAAGACATGAATAGACACTTCTCCAAAGAAGATATCCAGATGGCCAACCGACACATGAAAAAATGCTCCACATCACTCATCATCAGGGAAATACAAATAAAAACCACAATGAGATACCACCTCACACCTGTCAGAATGGCTATCATTAACAACTCAGGCAACAACAGATATTGGTGAGGATGCAAAGAAAGAGGATCTCTTTTGCACTGCTGGTGGGAATGCAAACTGGTGCAGCCACTCTGGAAAACAGTATGGAGGTTCCTCAAAAAACTAAAAATAGAACTACCCTACGACCCAGCAATTGCACTACTAGGTATTTATCCACGGGATACAGATGTGCTGTTTCAAAGGAACACATGCACCCCCATGTTTATAGCAGCACTATCGACAATAGCCAAAGTAAGGAAACAGTCCAAATGTCCATCAATGGATGAATGGATAAAGATGTGGTATACCTATACAATGGAGTATTACTCGGCAATCAAAAAGAATGAAATCTTGCCATTTGCAACTACGTGGATGGAACTAGAAGCTATTATGTTAAGTGAAATTAGTCAGAGAAAGACAAAAATCACATGACTTCACTCATATGAGGACTTTAAGAGACAAAACAGATGAACATAAGGGAAGGGAAACAAAAATAATATAAAAACAGGGAGGGGGACAAAACAGAAGAGACTCATAAATATGGAGAACAAACTGAGGGTTACAGGAGGGGTTGTGGGAGGGGGGATGGGCTAAATGGGTAAGGAGCACCAAGGAATCTACTCCTGAAATCATTGTTGCACTATATGCTAACTAATTTGGATGTAAATTTTAAAATATATAAAAAATAAAACAAGTTATTAAAAAAAAAAAAAAGAAATATCCTAATTAGCTTGCAATTGGGGGTAACACAATGATTAACAGAATGAACTCCAGTGTGGGACCAAATGAATTCTAATTCTTCCTCTGAGTAGACCTGATGCCTTATTTTCCCCATCAATAAAATGGGGATAAAGCACCCACTTTTATAGGGTTGTTCAGATGAAAACTTTTGTAAAACACTAATGCATGGCACAGAATAATCGGTACATTTAAAACACACAGTAAAATCGGTACATTTTATTATTTTTATTGTTACTTGTTCTTTCTAAAGGGAGTTCTTACTGGATTCTTCCAATGAAACTAACTTTAATGTCAGCCCAGTACCATGACAGTGTAAAACATGAATATTTGCAGAGGCCAAGAAGTGAATAAAGTAAAACAATCAGATCTACCAGAAATATTGCCAGTTTCCTTATACAAAACATAAAAAGAATAAAAATGTACTAAAGTCTTCCAAACTGAAAAAACTCATTCCCATTAACACCAAAAAGAAGAAAAAAGAAAGAAAGACCTGCAAATTCCACATCAGCTAAGGATATCATCATGGGGGAGAGGGGTTGGTGGGGAGGCAATGAGCAACTTGGGACAGAAGAAAAAGCTCTGGACCAGGAGTCGGAAGGCATGTGTTTTCCTGGGAAGCAGGACGGCATAGTGACTGAAAAATGAATCAATCCCTTTGAGTCCTGATCACTTTCATCCTGTCCTAGTTATAAGAAATCAGACCTGTTAGGTAAGCTCTCTAAGCATGGGTTCTTCATCTGTAAACTGCAAATAAGAGTGCCTAACTCAAATAGATTAGCGTGAACACTCAATAAGACAATTCAAATAAAATGCTAAACAAAAAGCATGACACATAAGAAATGTTAGTTATTGGTATTATTGATCCTAACTCTGCTAGAATTCCAACTCTAATAATTCCTCAACCCCATTGGGTCCTACTGATCATGACCTTTTTTCACTAATCTTTAGGCGCCTACCACCCCGTGTCCTCATTTCTGTCCCGTAAATCCATCTGTATAATTCTTCGGTTTTCCCTTTACCATTCTTGCCTGGCAAAACTCCATCCATCCGTCCCATCCAACTGCTCTGTTCCTTCACCTAGGCAGCTGAAAGTGTCAAGAGATAAGCACTCAACCATGCTGACTGGCCTCCATTTAAATTCATGTCCATTAATATCAAGTGATGCCCAGCCACACTACTAATTTCTGAAATCCACTTCGTTACTCCTTCTCCTAGACTAGTGCTTCTCAACTTTAATGTGTATACTGTGCAATACAGTAGCCACTAGCCACACATGACTTGTTAATTTTAAAGTTATATTAAAATTCAGTCCTTCAACTGCACTAGCCACATTTCAAGGGCTCAGTTGCCCCATGTGGCTAGTGGCTCCCAAATTAGTGCAAATATAAAAAGTTCTATTGAGGGCAATGTCCTAGACAATTGTTTTATGCTTTCTCCTCTCTCCTCAATCCTCCAACAATTCCTCTTCCATCCTCATTTCTAGCTGTTAATCTTGGTTCTTAATTGAATTAGAAACCAGAAGTGAACAGAAAATTTTCACAGCCTCCCTCATCACATCTACCTACCCACATGCCTGTGTACCTATATAGTCTGTCTTCTTTCCTGTTACTATTAACCCTTCCACTGATGCACTGGATCTCATCCCTTCTGTTCTATTCAGGAACAGCACTTCAGCAATCATCCCTTTTCCACATCAATGTTTCCTTTCTACAGGGTAATTCCCATGAGCATACAAGTATTGGTAATTTCTTCTACGTTTAAAAAAAGAAAAGAGGGGCTGCCTGGGTGGCTCAGTCGGTTAAGCGGCCGACTTCGGCTCAGGTCATGATCTCGCGGTCCGTGAGTTCAAGCCCCGCGTCGGGCTCTGTGCTGACAGCTCAGAGCCTGGAGCCTGTTTCAGATTCTGTGTCTCCCTCTCTCTGACCCTCCCCCGTTCATGCTCTGTCTCTCTCTGTCTCAAAAATAAATAAACGTTAAAAAAAAAAATTTTTTTTTTAAATAAAAAAAGAAAAGAAAGTCCTCTTTTGACTTTCATCTATTACCCCAATTCTCTGCTCTCCTTTATAAAATTCCTCAAGAGTTATCCATGCGCATGATCTCCAGTCCATCTCTTCCCATTCTTTCTTGAACCCAGCAGCCTTACATGACCTACATCCATCCACCCATCAATATCCATCACATACACTATCATCATTTCCAGTATCACTGTCCTTTGGATATACAACCCTCCTTGCTTTTCTCTCAGTGTGGCTTCTGCCTAGATATTGTCTCCTCCATATAGCTGCATGGCTTGCTCCCTTACCTCCTTTTTGCCACAATGCCACCTTCTTAGAAAAGCCTTTGTTGATCACAGGTTTGGTTTTTTTTTTTAAACAAACGTTTTTTTAATCTTTATTTTTGAGAGAGAGACAAAGACAGAGTGAGAGCAGGGGAGGAACAGAGAGAGAGGGAGACGCAGAATCCGAAGCAGGCTCCAGGCTCCAAGCTGTCAGCACAGAGCCCAACGCGGGGCTGGAACCCACAAACCGTGAGATCATGACCTGAGCCGAAGTCGGATGCTTATCCGACTGAGCCACCCAGGCGCCCCTTGATCACAGTTTTAAAACTGCAACCCTACCCCACCTCACACTTAAGAGTCTCCCCTTCCTGCTCTATTTTTAATAGGACTTACTGGCGCCAGACATATTTTACCAAATATTTTAGCATGTAACTCTCTCATACACACACACGTAAACACCATGAATGTAGAGATTTTTGTCTGTTTAAAAAACTTTTTTTTGTTAAAAGAAGGAACAAAGGGGGCGCCTGGGTGGCTCAGTGGGTTGAGCATCGACCTGGGCTCAGGTCATGATCTCACCACTCGTGAGTTCAAGCCCCACACTGGGCTCTGGGCTCTGTGGGCTCTATGCTGACAGCTCAGAGGCTGGAGCCTGCTTGGGATTCCGTGTCTCCCTCTCTCTCTTTACCCCTCCCTTGCTCATGCTCTGTCTCTGTCTCTCAAAAATATATAAACATTAAAAAAAAAAAAAAACTTTTTTTAAAGGAGGAACAAGGTTACCTACTTCCCTCTCTCCAAATGGGTTTTAGACACGTCGTGAAATTAACACACGTAACTTAAGTAGTGTGTAAAGTTAAAGATACCAGTTCCGGGCTCAACAGATAGCAAGAAAACGCGCATCCTCACAACATCCACACCTTTAATGTGGGGGTCAAGGCATTCCCTGTGTTTAGATAAGGATTTTTCCTTTCAGGACAACGGCTACCACATGGAGACCCCAGCTTCTGGCAAAAGCAAACAGATCAGCCGGGTTATAGGGCCGGGCAGAGCGGACTCTCTTCCCGGCAGAACTCACCGCCATGGCACCGCCCAACCAATTCTGCAACCCACGACAGTGACCTCGGCGATCCTCTCAAAGCAGTGATCCCAACCTTTCCCTTCCGTCTGGGGGTAGCCAGGCCTCCCAATACACTGAAGCACACACTTTACACCTGATGAGGCAATCGCCCGCTCACAGCTAACTACTGCCTTGTGCATCCCGTAGCCCGCCGGGAATTGTAGTTTCCAGACCACTAGAGCCCAAGTCTAGCAGTCACTTATTGACTACAACTCCCATAGAGCAACAGGCTACCGGAAATTGAACCTCTAGGTCACGCGGTGGTGACACCGGTAGTGATGTCAGGGGCATGTTGAACTACAAAGTCCATGAGGCTGTTCGAAGTCGCAGATTGCCGCGAACGCGCCTATGGTCCAGTTCCCTGGCCTTCAACCTTTTCACCCCGTGGCGCTGGGTTAGGTGTCTTGTCAGGATGCCAGGTTGCAAGGTTTATTAGTCGTCAGTGACTGACGTGCTAATTATGGCTTGCATTGTGCACAGATATTTAGTGCTGTCTGTGGCATTTAACAGCCCAGAATTCAGACGTTTTATTGCCATTTATTAACAATCTCTAATTTTTAAGCGTGAGGCCGGTAACCTACCGGGTTCCAGTGCCAAGCGCATTATTTCAACTGTACTACCATCTAAGGCTGCCACATCACATGTGGCTATTTAAGTTTAAAATAAAATTCAGTAAAATTTAAAATTCAGTTCTTCAGGGGCGCCTGGGTGGCTCAGGGTTAAGGTTCCCAGTTCAGGTCAGGTTCTGACCGGCTCAGGTCATGATCTGGCCATTTGTGGGTTCGAGTCAGGTTGGAGCCCCGAGCCCCCAGGAACGGGCTCTGTGCTGACAGCTCAGAGCCTGGACTCTCTGCCCCTCCCCCGCTCATGCTTGCTCCCTCTCTCTCAAAAATAAACAAACATAAAAAAAAAAAAAAGGTTTAAAATTTAGTTCTTCAATTGCACTAGCCACTTTTTGAGTGCTTGGTAGTCTGTGTGGCCAGTGGTTACCATATCATCTGACAATGGAGATTTGGAGCATTTCCATCATAGGAAGAAAGATGTACTGACAAGCAACCATGCAAGGCTTTTACTTTCTGGAGTCAGATTAGATACTCTTACATGCATTTATTTATTCAGTAAATATTCATAAAGCATCTGCAAAGCACTTTTTGTCAGAGGGGTGCCCAGCTAAATATTGTGTCTTCCTAAAAGACTAAGGGAAAGAAAAATGTTTTAAATAAGAAGTTTAATAAATTAATGAATTTAAAATTATGTGTGTGTGTGCATTTAAAATAAAGCACAACAACTACTTTTGAAATAAAAATTCAATGATGGCCTAACAATGCCTGGCACATGGTATGAACTCAATAAAATCTGTTGGATGGAAGAAAGTTAACCAGAAACCTTAGGCTAAGGAGAAACTACCAGGGCTCTCCTACCTCAGGGCTTTCCCATACAAATAGTCTCCATCACTTTCCACACCCTCCTACTTTAGCTACTAACAATTTAGACATTTACTTTCTGACAACCCAAGTCTGGGTGATATGTCCCCTCCTAAATGTTCTCTGAAGCACACTCTTCCTGTCTTCCCTTAGGAAAGTTCTCTCCTTGAATTTAATTGCCTATTTATTTATCACTAGACTGTAAGCTCTTTAAAGCAGAGGCTGCCTAGCAGAATCTGGCACATAATAGATGACTTATAAATATTCATTGAATGAATAAAAGAATCCTTATCCTGAGTTCCTGGGTGGCTCAGTCCGTTAAGCGTCCAACTTCCACTCAGGTCATGATGGTGCGTTTCATGGGTTCCAGCCCCACCCCGTCGGGCTCTGTGCTGACAGCTCAGAGGCTAGAACCTGCTTCAGATTCTGTGTCTCCCTCTCTCGCTGCCCCTCCCCCACTCACACTCTGTCTCTGTCTCAAAAATAAATAAACGTCCAAAAAGAATTTTAATTAAAACGAAAAAAGAATCCTAATCCTCCACAGCTCCCATAACTATGGTTATAGTCTCCTGTTCCAATTCCAATTCTGCCCTTATCAGTACTATTTGTCATCTTTGATTCATCAGCTTCCAATTCACATTGGTAACTGAAATTATTCATACAATACATATTCATTGGTTACCTCCTGTGAACCTGACATAGAGCTAAGATATAGCAGGGAACAAGACAGAGAAGAAGAGAATAAACAAGTTGTTATGTGATTACAACTTAAGAGAATTATGGAAAACCTACCCCCTAATTAAATGCCCCATCCCTTATCCCCTATTAGCCTGTTTCCTCTTTAAGTGACTAATCTATTTTTTAGAGGGTCATTTAGATTCCATTCATTTAACAAAAATTTATTTAGCTTTTACTATGTATAAGGCACTATTCTAGATGCTGGAGATAACAACACTTGGACAAGACAGGAGCAGTCACCTCTACCACAGAGCTTGCAGTCCAGTGGAAGAGGAAAACATTGAAACAAGTGGAGATATGGGAGACCATGGAAGGGTTTTAAGTGAGGACATGGGACATGGTCCTATTTATGTATTGTAAGATCATTCTGAAGAAGGATTGGAAGAAAGCTAAGGCAAAAGCAGGAGGCTACTACGATTGTCCAGGTAAGAGGTGAGGATGGTTTGGACTATGGCAGTGGCAGTCAAGGGAGAGAAAGAGAAGCAGATTCAAGAGATATTAGGAGAATGAAATTTGTTACACCGTAGTAATATCGCTTTTTAATTGAGAATTGTCGATTCTTTGCTATGCCATATGGAATACCCTTTCTAGACAGATGAAATTGGAAAGGTAGCGTAGTGGATAAGAGCTCAGGCTCTGAATCAGACTGACCAAATTCATCACTTACTAGCTGGGTGACCTCAGGCAATTCAATTAACCACTTTGTGGTTATAAAAGGGTCATAAAAGTAAGTACCTCATAGGATTGCTATGAGGATTAAAGAAATAATATGTATACATATAATAATACACGTATAAACCACATGTACATATATATGTATATGCCTGGCAAAGGGTAAGAACTTTAAGATGTCAGCTATTTTTATTATTATTTTAGGAAAATTGGTCTATAAGCATTAGTCTGATTAAAATAGAAAAGCTTACCTGTGCCACATTTTAATTTCTTCCCTAACGTCACTGAGCTACTTATCACCATATAATTGTGTGCTATACCTTCTCCGACTGTCGGACCATACTGGTCATTCTTTAAAACTCCACAACAGAACTCATTTCCTGTGTTTTTTTTTCCCACCTAAACTCACGCCATCAGTCACTCTACTAAACTCAACTGAATCACCACTTCTCAATTTAGATCCATAAAGCTATAATTAGCCTTGGCTTGTCTCTGAGTCCCTTTGTATTTGTTTTTCATGCATATTTACCCTATCTTGAGATGGCAGAGTCAGAGGAAGGAATTAAGGGCACTTTTTTTTAAAGTTTTTTTATTTTTGAGAGAGAGAGAGAGAGAGAGAGAGAGTGAACAGGGAACGGGCAGAGAGAGAGGGAGAGAGAGAATCCCAAGCAGGTTCCATGGTGCCAGGCCATTTGTCTAAACATCAACGTGTCCAAAATCAAGAGCCCAACCGACGGAGCCATCCAAGGCACCCCAGGGCACTTCTTTTGATACTTCTGTTTTACGGGCATGCAGCTCTCAAAGAACATGGTTGTCAGTTCTCTACCCTATTAAACATCTTTTGTACTTAAATTGGCTTTTTCCTACATAAATGTTCTTTTTTATTTTTTTTAATGTTTATTGATTTATTTTTTAATTTTTTTTAATGTTTTATTTATTTTTGAGACAGGGAGAGACAGAGCATGAACAGGGGAGGGTCAGAGAGAGGGAGACACAGAATCTGAAACAGACTCCAGGCTCTGAGCTGTCAGCATAGAGCCCGACGCGGGCTGAGCCGAAGTCAGCCGCTTAACCAACTGAGCCACCCAGGCGCCCCAATGTTTATTTATTTTTGAGAGAGAGACAGAGCATGAGCAGGGGAGAGGCAGAGAGAGAGGGAGACATAGAATCTGAAGCAGGTTCTAGGCTCTGAGCTGTCAGCACAGAGCCTGACGCAGGACTTGAACCCACAAACCATGAGATCAGGTCCACCTGAGCCTTGTCGGACACTTAAGCAACTGAGCCACTCAGGCGCCCCTTCAACATTAATGTTGTATCTTTACTTTCATGCTTTCTGAATGGTGAACAGTTTTGTTTGTTTGCTTGTAATGATGCAAGCAGTGAGTATAAAGAGAGAAAGGAAGACTCCTTCTACGACTTATGGGCTTAGTTGATCCTGGGATTGCTCTGTGTGCAGCCTTTGACATTGAATGGGCAGGAAAGGAAGAGTGTGTGTGGTGGTTGTGCTTAAAGGCTTTGAAGTACGGTGCCTGGGTCTAAATTGAGACTGTCCCATGCTAGCTCTGTTCCTTCAACCTTGGGACTCTAGATCACTGTATGTAAAATGTGGACTGGGATCACGTACTTGTTGAGCTTGCTGTGAGAATAAAATGAGCTACACCAAGCAAGGTGATTAGCCCAATACCTGGTTCATACTAAGTGAATGTCAAGAAATATTAAGCTAAACGGAAGGAAGGGAAGAAGGAAGGGAAGAAGGAAGGGAAGAAGGAAGGAAGGAAGAAAGGAAGAGAATACTGGAAGCCAGTTTGATCAATGTCATGGTCTGAATGTTTGTTTCCCCCCTAAAATTCATAGGTTGAAATCCCAATGCCCAATCTGATGGTATTAAGAGGTGGGGCTTTTGGGGAATGCTTAGGTCAGCAGGGTGGAGCCCTTTTGAATGAGATTAGTGTTTTCGTAAAAGAGAACCCAAATGAAACAAAACAAACAAAAAAGAGAAACCCTTCCTCCTTATAAGTAAACAAAGAGAAATGTGGGACCCCGAAGAGGTCCCTCACCCAGCCATGCTGGCACCCCAATCTCCTACTTCTAGTCTCCAAAACTATGAGAAATAAACTTGTTGTTTATAGGCCACCCAATCTGTGGTATTTTGCTAGAGCAGCTCAAATGGACTAAGATAGTCATTTAATAAATGGAAATTCTAAATCAGACTGACATGAGCTAGGAACAAGTAGCCATGTTAATTAGGGGCACTTTGATGTTTAGACAAATGTAACCAAATCAGAGAAGTTGCACTTCTCGGACACTAACATTTTTAAGAAACTTTCTGTTTCTAAACAGAAGCTTTCTGTTAAAATTTCTGTTGCCTAGATTTCTTTTCTTTTCTTTTTTTTTAATATGAAATTTATTGTCAAATTGGTTTCCAAACAACACCCAGTGCTCATACCAACAGGTGTCCTCCTCAATACCCATCACTCACCCCCCATCAACCCTCAGTTTGTTCTCAGTTTTTAAGAGCCTCTTATGTTTTGGCTCCTTCCCTCTCTAACCTTTTTTTTTTTTTCCTTCCCCTCCCCCATAGTCTTCTGTTAAGTTTCTCAGGATCCACATAAGAGTGAAAACATATGGTATCTGTCTTTCTCTGTGTGACTTATTTCACTTAGCATAACACTCTCCAGTTCCATTCACGTTGCTACAAAAGGCCATATTTCATTCTTTCTCAGTGCCACATAGTATTCCATTGTGTATATAAACCACAATTTCTTTATCCATTCATCAGTTGATGGACATTTAGGCTCTTTCCATAATTTGGCTATTGTTGAGAGTGCTGCTATAAACATTGGGGTACAAGTGCCCCTATGCATCAGCACTCCTGTATCCCTTGGGTAAGTTCCTAGCAGTGCTATTGCTGGGTCATTGGGTAGATCTAGCAAAAGTAATTTTGAAGAAGAAGACCAAAACTTGAGCCTCTATTACAAAGCTGTAATCATCAAGACAGCATGGTATTGGCACAAAACAGACACATAGATCAATGCAATAGAATAGAAACTCCAGAATTAGACCAACAAAAGTATGGTCAACTAATCCTTGACAAAGCAGGAAAGAACATCCAATGGAAAAAAGACAGTGTCTTTAACAAATGGTGCTGGGAGAACTGGACAGCAACATGCAGAAGAATGAAACTAGACCACTTTCTTACACCATTCACAAAAATAAACTCAAAATGGATAAAGGACCTGAATGTGAGACAGGAAACCATCAAAATCCTAGAGAAAGCAGGAAAAAACCTCCCTGACCTCAGCCGCAGCAATTTCTTCTTTGACACATCCCCAAAGGCAAGGGAATTAAAAGCAAAAATGAACTATTGGGACCCCATGAAGATAAAAACCTTCTGCACTGCCAAGGAAACAATCAACAAAACTAAAAGGCAACCAACGGAATGGGAAAAGATATTTGCAAATGACATATCGGACAAAGGGCTAGTATCCAAAATCTATAAAGAGCTCACCAAACTCCACACCCAAAAAACAAATAATCCAGTGAAGAAATGGGCAGAAAACATGAATAGACACTTCTCTAAAGAAGACATCCGGATGGCCAACAGGCACATGAAAAGATGCTCAACGTCACTCCTCATCAAGGAAATACAAATCAAAACCACACTCAGATACCACCTCACGCTAGTCAGAGTGGCTAAAATGAACAAATCAGGAGACTATAGATGCTGGTGAGGATATGGAGAAATGGGAACCCTCTTGCACTGTTGGTGGGAATGCAAACTGGTGCAGCCGCTGTGGAAAACAGTGTGGAGGTGCCTCAAAAAATTAGATTTCTTTTTAAGCAGTGATACTTGTGATTTTCAGGAATTAGTAACAGTTCACTCATGCTACACCACTCCAGACTTAGGACCCACAAGCTTCAGCCTGCTATCTTGTCAACATTCCATAGAGCATTGCCAACCATGTCATAGGCTCATATGGGAAACGTGACACTTGAGTCATCAAAACACTGCTTGTAGTTCCAAAATAGCCTACTTATCCTTGTTATCACCACCATTACCATCACCATCGTGAAGCAGTCCTAGGGTTCCTTAAGGAACTGAAGGAAGGAAAGAAGGGAGGGAGGGAGGGAGGGAGGAGGAAAAGAAGTAAGAAAGGGAGGATAAAAAGCAAAGAAAGAGCTAAAGACAAGTAATTACATATTACTGAGATTCCAGTGTTAAGGACTATATTTTTAAAATTTATTTTGTGCATTTACGATGTTTAAGATCCCTATTTTTACACTATCAATGAAATTAGACTGCTGTAAACTATATAAATTAATGGCACAATCATAGTCCTACTCTTCTTTTTCTTTTTTGATTTTTTTAAGGTTTATTTTTGAGAGAGAGAGGGAAAGAGCATGAGTGGGGGAGGGGCAGAGAGAGGAAGACACAGAATCTGAAGCAGGTTCCAGGCTCTCAGCTGTCAGCACAGAGCCGGACGTGGGGCTTGAACTCATGAACCGTGAGATCATGACCTGAGCTAAAGTTGGATGCCCAACCAACTAAGCCACCCAGGTTCTCACTTCCTTTTCTTTTCTTTTTCTTCTTCTTCTTCTTCTTCTTCTTCTTCTTCTTCTTCTTCTTCTTCTTTTCTTCTTCTTCTTTTTTCTAAAACATTGGTCAGGCTCTCAACATCTCGGTAGCCAGAAAGCAGTATCTTTCCTTATATGCTCTTCCATATAGTGTCTGAGAATGTGAGCTCTAGTGTTAGCCTGGCTTTGAATCATGAATCATGGACACCCCCCCCCCCTTTCCTCTATTCCAAATTTGTTGTGTTCCAAATCACTTGGCTTGTATGGGTCAGGAACTTGGTGATAATAGTACTCAGGTAGTAATATTGTTTTGATGTTGTAGTAGTCATTTATTAGTATTTACAGAGCATCTATTACCTGTCAGGTTTTGTTTTCAGTGCCAAGGAACAAAGAGGACAAAATCTTTGACTTCATGAAAAATTATATTCTAGTTAGGACAAGGTAGAAAAAACGAATAAATAAAAAAAATGTCAGACCGTGAAAAATGCTATGAAGCAGATAAAACAGAATTATATGCTAGAAAATAACTAGAGGAGGGAAGTAAGGTGTTAATTTAGATGGGATGGTCAGGGGAGGCCTTCCTAAGGAGGGGCTATTTGAGCTGACAAGAAAAGGTCAACGATACAAATATGTATGGAAAAGATTTCTGGGCAAAAGGACCAGAAAAGCCCTGAGGTGAGAAGGAGCTTGAAACGGTTGAGAAACCTAGGGCGCCTGGGTGGTTCATTCAGTTAAGTGTCCAACTTCGGCTCGGTTATGATCTCACGGTTCCTGTGTTCAAGCCCCATGTTGGGCTCTGTGCTGACAGCTCAGAGCCTGGAGCCTGCTTCAGATTCTGTGTCTCCCTATCTCTCTGTCCCCCCTCCCCCACCCCACTTGCTCTCTGTTTCTGTCTCTGTCTCTGTCTCTCTCAAAAATAAACATTTAAAAAAAAAAAAAGAAAGAAATGGTTGAGAAGCCAAAGATGCTTTGTCCTCACTCCTCTCTTCTCAGTCAGCATGCCCCCCCCATATTCTTCTGAATTGAATTCTGAGTTCTTAATTCACTAAAAACATAGAAGCAATCAGTAAAGAACATCCATGAGTTACATTTACTACATCTACCACCATACCTCTATCAACATGTGCTTTTTTCTCCATGTAGCACAATCAGAGCTCCTATTAAGACCTACACAGGGCGCCTGGGTTGCTCAGATGGTTGAGTGTCCAACTTGGGCTCAGGTCATTATCTCATGGTTCATGGGTTCGAGCCCTGCATTGAGTTCTGTGCTGACAGCTCAGAGCCTGGGACCTGCTTCAGATTCTGTGTCTCCTTGTCTCTGCCCCTACCCTGCTCAAGTTCTCTCTCTTTCTAAATAAACATAAAAAAAAAAAAAGACCTATACAATGGGGGCGCCTGGGTGCTCAGTCAGGTTAACTGTCCAACTCTTGATTTTGACTCAGGTCATGACCTCACAGTTTTGTGAGTTCCAGCCCCACTTCTGGCTCTGCACTGACAGTGCGAACCCTGTTTTGGATTCTCTCTCTCTCCCTCTCTTTCTGTTCCTCCCCTGATTGTGCTCTCTCTCTCTTTCTCTCAAAATAAATAAATAAGCTGAATTAAAAAAAAAAGACCTACACAATATTTGTACACTAAATCCCATTTTTTTTTCCTAAGAGATTTTTTTGTTACAGTTGTTCACCTCACCTCTCACATCCTCAGATTTTCTTTCTCCATTACATCATGCTCCTCTGAATTCATACATACCATCTCACCTAATGCAAAGCAGACAAACAAGAGAAAGAAAAACAGAACACCGTGCAAGCTGACTCTCTTTTCTCTATTCCACAATGCCTTCCAGTACCTTCATTGCTCTACTCCCCTTTAGAGTAAAAGTCTCAAGAGAACTGTCTTCCTGTCTCTAATTCCTCTCCTGAACCTGCTCCAGTCAGGTGTTTATTCTCTCCCCTCCATGGAACCGTGTAGGTCATCAATGATTTCCGCGCTGCCAAATTCAGTGGTCAATTCTGTATCCTCATCTTACTTGACCCAAGAACTATACATATGACACAGTTGAAAACTCCGTCTTTCCTGAGACAAATTTCTTCTCTGTTTTGCTGCCTCACGGCCATCCCTTCTCCGTTTATTTTACTGAATAACTCACTTTCCTTCTAAATAGGGGAATGCCCTAGTGGCCTTTCGAGATATAGTTACTTCTTAGATGATCTTATCCAGGCCCATGGTTTTATTTTTATTTTATTTTTTTCTAGCAAAGCTCTTTTAAACTTTTTTTTTTTTTTAATTTTAGGGAGAAAGAGTGACAGAGAGTGAGAGTGTGCACATGAGCTGGGAGAGAGGCAGAGAGAGAATCTTTTTTTTTTTAAGTTTATTTATTTTGAGAGAGAGAGATAGAGAGGGAGAGGGAGGAAGGGAGGGAGAGAAAGCACAAGCTGAGGAGAGACAGAGAGAGAGGGAGAGAGAGAGAATCCCAAGCAGGCTATGCACTGTCAGCACAGAGCCCAACATGGGGCTTGAATCCACGAACCGTGAGATCCTGACCTGAGCCAAAGTCAAGATTCGGTCACTTAACTGACTAAGCCACTCAGCCACCCTTAAAAGCAACTGTTTTTTAAATTGTGATACTTGTAGAGTGATATGCAGCTGTAGGAAATAATAGAGAGAACTTTTGCACACTTCCGAATTTTCCCCAGTGATAATATTTGCAAAACCATAGTATAATATCACAATCAGAATATTGACATCAATACAAGTTTTATGCTTATTCATTATACATGTCTACATGGGTATACACATATAAATTAGATTCTTCTTTTTTTTTAATGTTTATTTATTTACTTTTGAGGGAGAGAGAGAGAGAGAGAGGAAGGGAGGGAGGGAGGCTCTGACAGTGCAGAACCTGATGTGGGGCTCAAATTCATGAACCATGAAATCATGACCTGAGTTGAAATCAAGAGTCAGATGCTCAACTAACTGAGCCACCCAGGAGCCCCACATATAAACTTGATTCTATACAATGTTATCACCTCTGTGTCTACCCCCATAGTCAAGATACAGAATACTTCCAACACCACAGGGATCCCTCATGTTTAAGAACCACACCAACTTTCCCTCCACACCCTCATCTCTGTCCTCTGCTCCTAAATTATGTTATTTTCAAAATGTTATGTAAATGGAACCATCCAATATATAACCTTTGAGGATTGGCTCTTTTTCTTCACTCAGCCTAATTCATCCAAATTGTTGCCCATATCTATAGTTCCTTCCTTTCTGTGGCTGAGTAGCATTCCATGATGGTACGTATGTATTACAGTGTGTTTAACCATTCACATATTTAAGGCTATCTGATGCTGATTCCAGTTTTGGGCTACTATAAACAAAACTGCTATAAGTACTTGTATGCAGGTTTTCGTCCATGAACATGTTTTGATTTCTCTGGGATCAAGTCTCAGGAGTATAATTGTTGGGTCATATGGTAGCTGCATTCGTGTTTAGAGAAAATACCAAACTGTTTCTCAGAGTGGTTGTACCATTTTGCCATTTATATTAGCCATTCTTATAGCTATGCAGTGTGACAGAACTTTTTTAAAAAAACCCTTATAACATAGTTTTCCTAAGAAAACAAATCTACATTTCCATAATGAAGAGAGACAATTCCAATTGACTTGCTATTTTTCTGCTAACTCACCTTTGCCTTTGCATAACCAAGATTCAAATGATATTTATTTATTTATTTATTTATTTACTTACTTACTTACTTACTTACTTACTTACTTTTAGGTAGGTTCTACAACCTGAACAACGTGGGGCTCAAACTCATGACCCCAAGATCAAGAGTTGCATGCTCCACGTACTGAGCCAGCCAGGTGCCCCCAAGTGACTTTTATTGAAGGGACTTTTCTCTGAGCCAGATGGACTGCAAATGGGGATCCAGACTCAGGAGGGGCTGATATTTTGATGGGTGTGTTGTTTAATCAGATGATCACCATAAAGGTATAGAAATGAGAGAGTCTGTCTGTAACTATGAACTTCCTTGTTTGAAATTCTACCAAAGCTTTGTCTGATTGCATTTAAGGGAAACATCATGATTGTAAATTTCACAGAAATTTAAATCTGAAAAATTACTCTCAACCTCTGTTATCATACATCTGGGACAGCACTTAACCACAGGGTAGGGAATAAGACAAAAAAAAAATTGTGGACAAATCTACTCTGATTATGGAAGGCCCATCTCCCTCTGTCAACACTTATGTGAAACTGCATAGTTAACAGTTCTTCCTGGTTGAGGCCCAGTTACCCTCAAGCGAAGAAAGCAAACTTGATTTGAATAAGGATGGTTTACATGTGTATTCTTCCTGTAGTCACTTTCTTTTCAATGTCTTATATCAATAATATTTCTTAGATAAATTGGCATCTCTTTCTCCTCCTGTGAAGATAAAACTGAGAGAAAAGTCAATCTTTGTTAAGTATCCATTTTAGCATCCACCTTAACTAAGGAAAAAACGTTTATTTAATATTAGTCTTACTCTCTATTATCCCAAGAACAGTGCCTAATGGTGGTAAAAGGCTCAATACATATTTGTTGAATGAATTTTGAATGAACCACATGGTGAATATTTCAGTGTTTGCTAGTGAGATATTTAAGTGAAGGTTATAGGTGTGGGCTTTGTGGTCAAATACACATGGTCAAGACGGGGTCTTTCCATTCATTAGTTTCATGATCTTTCTGGGATGCAATTTTCTCATCTGTGAATAGTGTTTACTATACAGGGATACTGTGAAGATGGGAAGCAGTAACACATGGAAATATTTAGCACAGAGCCAGCATAGAGTATGTATTCAACAACCGTGGCTACAGATGATTATTTACAATACCTGACTGTTAGCCTACCAGAATGTGAGCTCCCAAAAGTCTGGATCCATATAAATGGATATAACTTTTCAAAGTTTTGTGATGAAAGCAATTCCTGTTACATTTCTATCACACTATCAGGTTCTTTCCTAGCCTTAGGCCTAATCATATCACTTTTACACTTAAAAATTTTTTTTCTGTCATTTTTGGATAATACTTCATCTATGTACTAGGAAGAAAAGTGAAGGAAACCTGTGGATAAGCATAAAGAAGGGGAGGGGAGAGGGAAGAAGAGGCAACAGTTGGATATGAGAAAACTCTGGACTTGCTGTAAGAAGATCCAGATGCAAATTCTGATCCATCTACAGATGTGTGATTCTCAATAAACCACTCAGTCTCTGGCCTTTTATCCTTATTTGCAAAGTTAAGGAGAAGGTGTCAGTGAAGGGGGTTCGTTAGATGATTTCTAAGTGCATTTTGCTTTTATTACTCTATGTAAGGGCCAGTAAGCCAAACCCTGTTGGCTCTTGGCTCTTCTGTATATCTGTAAGGTAACAATGGCTTTTCCACTTTTAAATGTTTTTTTAGAAAATCAAGAAAGTATGTTGTGACATTTGAAAATTATCTAAAATTGAGTACGTTTTATTTGGACATAGTCAGAATCATTTGTTTATGTATTACCTATGGCCAGTTTCATGCCAAGAGGGCAGAATTGAGTAGTTGCCAGAAACCATATGGCCCACAAAACAAGGGATATTTAGTATCTATTCCTTTTAAGAAAAAGTTGGCTTTTTTCTGCTCTATGTGGATAAGTATACTTGCTTATTTTGGGCTGACCCATCTCTTTTATATGAGGTTTGTGCTCATCAGGTATTTTTCAAAATATTATTATATTGCACAATCCCACAAACCGTTCAGCTTTCTGAGAGACTGTTTTGCTAACCATTGGAATCCTGGTGCCTTACACAGTGCTAGCATAGAGCAGGTGCTCAGTATTTGTTGTTGAGTAAGCATTCTAAGACCAGTGCCAAGCTAGTAATTTCAAAACTTCAAAAGGAATTTTTTTATCCAATACAAACTAAGTTGCCTATTTTGGTAATTTCGGTTTTAAAAAAAATATTTTTAAAAACTTTTTTGCTGACCAAAATTCTCCCTGCAAAAAAAAAAAAAAAAAAAAAAAAAAAAACCCTACTGAATTTTAGATATCCAGTGAACAGAGAATTTAAAAAAAGATTAGAATCTTTTTTTTCCTAAATAAAGCATGTATTAAAAATACTGGTAAAACTGAAATGGCCTCAGCCTTTTACAACTGTGCGCCACGTTTTAAAAATGACGATTACTGGAGTCCAAGGAATGGTTGTCAGAAACATTCTGCGTAACTTAAGCATAGCGGCGAAAAATACAAGCATGTGTGCTGAGCAAAATGATTGTGCAAGGAAAAAAAAAAGTAAAATTTTGCATTCTGTGCAATGTGTCGAACGTGAATGTATTGCACGTTGTGTTGCAGATTTACTACAGCTGAGTCATTTCGGGACACAAGTGTGTTTCCAGGAAAAAACGAGAGGAAGGAACCAGGCTGAGGGGCTTGCCGGGTTCCCCCAGGCACTCCCAGTAGCAGACACCGGTATTGCGCGGCGGGCGACGGCGTGGTCAAAAAGGCGCCGCGGCCCCTTTAAGACTCACAGCACCTTCTCCAAGATACCATCTTGCACCAGGAGTTCACGTAAGCTCTCCACCTACCTTGCTATATCCCTCCTCCTTAACTGGGTACGGCCTGCCGGCGGGGCGAGCGAGCTTTTTCATTGGCTCTGCGCGCACGGCCCTCTTATTTCTATTGGTTCTTGCGCCCGCCACTTGACGCTATCTCCTGCCCTCCTGAGCCGTCAAGCTAGGTTGAGTGAGGGCTCTTGGGTTAGTTCCTGTTAGGCCCCGGCCGGGGGAGTAGGTTGAAGTCTCCTAAGATGCCTGGTGGGCTGGGGCACCGGGAGCTGTGAAGAGAGGGTGAGGAAGCGGCGAGGGGAGACCCGCGGCAGGCCTGAACAAGACCGGCGGCCAAGCCCGCCTTCCCTGCACCATGCTTATAGAGGATGTGGATGCCCTCAAGTCCTGGCTGGCCAAGTTACTGGAGCCGATGTGAGTGAGCCAGGCTGGGCCAGGGCCGGCGAACGTGGGCGTTGGGGGCCCGCGGGGGCGTGGGGGGAGGGGAGGCGGCGTGGGGGAGGGCGGAGCGGAGGGGCCGCGGTCCGGAGGTCCCGGCGACGTCTTCTCTGTAGTACTATCACCATTGTGGGGGGGGGCGGTGGCGGGGGGGGGGGGGGGGGGGGGCGGGGGCGGAGGGGGGGTGGGGCGGTGGGAGCGGGGGGTGGGGGTGGGGGGCGGCAAGGACAGCGAGGGCTTTTTAAATATAAATATTGGGGTGTTGGAAGGGGTAGCAGGAATAGTGAGGGAATTTAAGATTTTACTCTTTGAGAACAGCGGTAGATCGCAAGGCTATCGAGGGATTTTTGAATGTGAATATTAAGGGTGTAGCAGCCTGTCGAGGGCTTTATTAACAATATTAGTACGGGGCTAAAAGATCCAGAAGCAGAGTATCGAGGGCCTTTTAAAAACATGAAGACAGAAAGGAATAGTAGGGATACTGAGGGTTTTATAGCGATTATTGATGAACTCTAAGGGTTCAAGAATTTTGAAGGATTTGAGAAACATGAGGTAGTTGAAAGGGATATGTGAGCATTCAAGTGTTTTTGGGAATTACTGGAAAGCTGTTAAATAGGATAACAAGGATATGAAGGGATTTTAAAATATTTTCTGGGAGTTGTTAGTACTAGGAGAACTAATAACTTTTAAATACCATTAAGGGTTAGAAAATAACTGAGATTTTAAAGTTTGAGGGTTGAAAGGGCTACCCTGGTATTTAATATTTTTGGAGGAGTAGTTGAAAGGGGGTATACCTGCAACATGTAGGGATTTTTAGGTACAGCCATAGGAGCAATAAAAGGGGTAGAAGAAAGACTACGAGTTTTGTAAATATTGTTGAAGGATTGTGAGGGCAACTGAGGATATTGGGGTGTAGGATTATTGTTGATGGGCTGAAGAATCAGAAGGGCTTGTTTTTGAAAAATATTTGGGTAGTATTAGTTATGGAATTACTGGGACACTTGAGAGAGAGAGCAGAGGTATCAGCTTTTTGTTTTGTTTTGTAACCATTTTAAGAGCTTAGGATTGTGGTGAGTTTATTTGAGATATGGGGATATAGGTAGTTTCTGAAACATCCCAAAGAGGGAAGAGAAGGAATGCTGAAGGGAGAGTTGGAGAGAGATGATATCGAACTCTCTTGGGAAAGAAGGCTTGGAAAGAGAAGGGAAGGGATCATTTCCTGCCCCCTCTTCATTTCTAGTGCTTATTCTCCTGTTAGAGGTGAGGACTTGCTGGTGAAAGAAAAGGGGTAGAGGAAGAGATGGGCAGGCTATAGGATTCATTAGATTAGACCATTTTAGTGGAAACATTGAGTTTTTCAGAAGTGTAAATAAGGGGTAGTTTGGGAGGCGTGGAGGTGTGGTAAAGCTGGGGCTGTTGGGAGACAGCTACTTCCCAGTTTATGTCCTGGTCCTCCTGAGAAATCTTGTTAAATAACTTTGTTGTTGTTTTGCTACTTTGATTTCTTGGACGTGAACACCTAAGAAGAGAGTCATCTTTAGTCCAATGTGTCAGTCTTATAAAGGTAGGATGGTTGAAGGAGGCAGCATTAGAATTTTGATGTCTGACATGCTATTTACATTCTGAGGATGAGGAGTATGTGAGAGTACAGGTGTGAATGAAAGTACACTAAGGGCTTCTGGGTTTTATATTAGTGTTGGTCTACTTGAAAGTTTTGTAGAAGAGTATGGGTGTCTTGAGTCTGCTGTCTTTTTCTGCAGTAAAGTTTGGGAGCACAGAGATGGAGATGGATTGTGATGAAGGTAGAACATAAATGAAACATAGATTTAGTGAAATTGACCATATATGGAAAAGGCTGAAAAAAAGGTCATGTTTAAAAAATTGTTTACCTTCATGTTGACATCAAAAAACAAACCTTGTGTGCGTGTGTGACAGTTTTGTGTATAGGCTCTGATTTTGTTTGTAGGTAGAGATTCTATAAGAATTATATGTATATGTCTTTGGTAGAAGGTGACTAGTTTTAATGTTACTTTAATGTTAATTGCCTTTTTTTTTTTTTAGTCCTCCCTAAAATGTTTTATTCTGGGTAGTGGTTTTTGTTTTTGTTTTAAACAATTTTTTTTTAACGTTTATTCATTTTTTGAGAGACAGAGAGTGAGCGGGGGAGGGGCAGAGAGAGAGGGAGACACAGAATCTGAAGCAGGCTCTAGGCTGTGAACTGACAGCACAGAGCCGACGCTGGGCTCGAACTCACAGACTGTGAGATCATGCCTTGGGCTGAAGTCGGTTGCTTAACTGACTGAGGCACCCAGGCGCCCCTGTTTTTGTTTTTGTTTTTGTTTTTGTTTTTTCTTTAATGTGAAAATTTAGTTTGGGTACAAACTTAAACCTAATCGTGTTTTTTCCCTTGGCTTTTTATACTAATAAGTTTATAAGTATTCTGTAATTTTTATGGGTAAAAATTATTTTTGAAAGTGATTATTTTAGTTTCCCCATTTGTTTTTACTTGTTCAACTGAAAACACCCAAAATGCTTTTTTAATTATTAAAAAATTGTTACTTTTTTGGGGCTAAAAAGAGCCAAAATCACTACTCAGGCTTTCCTAGAAGTACAAATAAAAAAATACTAATTTTTAACTCATAGAAGTATGGTTTCAGATGGAAGCATTAGTAAGAGACAGCAAATGCAAAAAGGAAAGAAATAAATGCAGATATATGTATTTTCATTAGTTGTCACGGGATTTTTTCTTTTAGACATCCTAAAATATAATAAATGATATGCTAAAATGGGTTGTATTTGGTAATTTACTTTTTGCGTTTTACAGATTGTAGAAAATTTTCATGGCAGATTGGCATGTTGTTATGACCTAGCGTTTCAGAGCAGTTGTTAGGGTTTCAGATAATGGAGTTGAAGTGGATATGTTGGAATCATACTATGTCCATGCACATGATCTTCTATTGTGTTTTCTTAGCTTAGTTTATGGTTAAGTAAATTTATAAAAGATTTTAATTTTTAGGGGTTTTTAAGTATGTTGTCTTGCACGTAATGGGGTGTTTCTAAACCAAGGCATTTTACATTTAATTATTTCTTATAGACAAATTAGAAATATCATATACTAGAGCTTATCTGTTACCTTCCACTTCTTTTGTAGATTGGGGACCTATCTTTTACTTTAAAAAATTATTTTTTAACGTTTACTTATTATTCAGAGACAGAGACAGAGCATGAGCATGGGAGGGGCAGAGAGAGGGGGAGACACAGAATCTGAACCAGGCTCCGGGCTCTGAGCTGTTAGCCCAGATCATGACGTGAGCCGAAGTTGGACGCTTAACCGACTGAGCCACCCAGGTGCCCCATGTCAATTACTTTTACTAGAGGAAAGACAAAAGGACAGTGCCTGGAAGAAATGATTCCTTAACTGGCTTGGAAAACCTAGTACCATTTTCATTGGCAGTGCAGTCAAGGGAGTGAAACCATCTCAGTCAAGAAATTTATATCTCTTTTCCTACTGCTACATGAACAGACTGAATTCACAAGTCTTGTTTGAGGTCTTTTTTTTTTTCCCTAAGTTTATTTATTTATTTTGAGAGAGAGCACGATCTGGAGGTGGGGGTAGGGAGAGAGAGAATCTCAAGCAGGCTCCTTGCTGTCAGCACAGAGCTGGACGCGGGGCTCAATAGCAGAAACTCCTTAACTGAGCTGAAATCAAGAGTTGAACATTCAACTGATTGAGCCACCCAGGCTCCCCTTGTTTAAGGTCTTTATCTTTGCTCACTTTCAAAATATCCTAGATGTCAGTCAGAGAGACTATGTAGGGATTATGTACAATTGGGAGATGTCATGGTATCTATTAGAAATAACGTCTCATTTTCAGTAGGTGGACCCTTTAAGAGTAAAGTCTAACTAAAATCCAAGGGATAAATTAAAAACTGATGAAGTTACAAGTTTAGAAAAAGTTCAGGCAGTAGAGCTTTGCTTGGGATTCTCTCTCTCTCTCTCTCTCTCTGTCTCTGCCTTTCCCCTGTTTGTGCTAGTGCTCTCTCAAAAATAAATACGTAAAAAAAAAGTTCAGGCAAGCATTTTTCTTTTTAAGAAAATATTTATTTTTTGGGGTGCCTGGGTGTTTCAGTCAGTTAAGTGTTCCACTTGGGCTCAGGTCATGATCTTGTGTGTTCAAGTTCTGTGCTCAGAGCCTGGAGCCTGCTTCAGATTGTGTCTCCCTTTGTCTTTGTCCTGCTAGTACTCTGTCTTTATGTCTCTAAAGAATAAATAAACATTAAAAAAATTTAAAAATATATTTATTTATTTTGAGAGATAGGTAGAGAGCAAGTGGGGGAGGGGAAGAGAGAAAATCCCAAGCAATCTCCACGTTGCCAGCGCAGAGCCCCCACCAGGGCTTGAACTCATGAACTCAAATCAAGAGTCAGACACTCAATCCACCGAGCCATCTGGGTACCCCCAGGCAAGCATTTTTTAGTAACAAACATGCATTTCTACCTGAAAATGTCTTTATGTATTTATTTTTTATTTGAGAGAAAGAGTACAAGCCAGGGAGAGGGAGAATATTAAGCAGGCTCCATGCTCAGTAGGGAGCCAAATGTGGGGCTCCATCCCTCAACCCTGGGATCAAGACCTGAGCGGAAATCAAGAGTTGGACACTCAACTGACTTAGCCACCCAGACACCTCCCCCAAAAGTCTTTAAGTGTTTTAAGTTATTTACATTGTATATAATATATATATATATATATATATATATATATATATATATATAAACGTAATTCAAAGCTGTTTAGCTTACTATAAAAATCTGTCTTGGTATGTGTTTTATTTTTTTCTTTATTTTTATTTTTTAAAGTTTACTTACTTATTGTGAGAGAGAATATCCCAAGCAGGCTCAGTGTGGAGCCTGATGTGGGGCTCAAACTCAGGAACCTGTGAGATCATCACCTGAGCCAAAACCGAGTCGGAGGCTTAACCATCTGAGCCACCCAGGAGTCCCCTTGGTATATGTTTAAAACTTTTTTTCCCAATGTCTGTTTTGAGAAAGAGAGACAGCGAGAGCGGGGGAGGGGCAGAGAGAGAGGGAGAGACAGAATCTGAAGCAGCCTCCAGGCTTTGAGCTGGTAGCACAGAGCCTAACAATGGTGCTCCAACTCATGACCTGTGAGATCATGACCTGAGCCGAAGTTGGACGCTTAACTGACTGAGCCATCCAGGCGCCCTCCTTGGTATATGTTTTAAAATGAGTGATGGGGTTTGTAATAATTTTTTGTACAGTTGCATCTATCTATTGTAGTAAACACCATTATGTGAATCAGGGCATTTAGTTTCTAGTTCTGTATCTATGTCTGATTTACTGTGTGACTTTGGAGAAATTCTTTAAATTTTCTCTAAATAGTTAATAATATTAGCCATCTACCTATCTTTCAAATATGGTATGAATATTAATGTGTAGACTATAAAAAGTGCCTGTGTACCTTAGAATCATTAAATATAAATGTAATTTTGTGGTTTTTGAAATGTGAAAATATGTTAAACTCTTTTTGCAAAAATATTTTACTTAATATTGTTAAGCATTACTGCCACTTACTAGAGAGCAGCTAGAGTCTCACTGCGGGCCTGTAGGTAGGACCGGGAATTGGTGAAAGCCGTGACTTTGATGTGTAGTTTCTGTGACTTCAGCCCATAGCAACATCTTTTTTAGTGCACTAGGAGATTGAATATGTTGTCATCTTGGAGTATGATGGAAAAGGCAGCAGTAAGCTTCATAGACAGATCACTGTATTGGTTCAGTGTTCAAGGAGGGAGTATACTTTGAACTCTATAGAGTTTTACATGCCACCATAGATTTGCAATCCTTATCACATTAAGTTCTGATTAGTAATGTCTTCAGCTGCTCAAATAGGAGGAAAAATCATCACCTAGTAGCTATGACACCTGATCTCTTACATAAATAAACTACGAGGGTGAAATGAGTATTTTGAAGGTATGTTCTTAAAAGATTGAGAAGTTGTGATAATGTGCTTAGTGGCCTCAAGGAATTATTCTGCCTCTAAAGTGCTGTCATTGGACTCGTTTAAGGAGACTGACCCTTAACTATTTCACAGAAAAGGACTTATTTTGACCAGAAGACTTCTTGGCAAGTTTCCGCCCCCCCCCCCAATTTTTTTTAATGTTTTTATTTATTTTTGAGAGAGAGACAGAGCTTGAGCAGGGGAAGGGCAGAGAGAGAGAGAGAGGGTGATACAGATTCTGAAACAGGCTCTAGGCTCCAAGCTGTCATCACAGAACCTGACGCGAGGCTTGAACTCATGGACCATGAGACCATGACCTGAACAAAGCTGGACACTTAACCAACTGAGCCACCCAGGCACCCTACAAAAAATTTTTGAGTGTTTATTTATTTTTGAGAGAGAACGAGGGCACGAGTAGGGGAGGGACAGAGATAGAGGGAAAGACACAGACTCCGAAGCAGGCTCCAGGCTCTGAGCTGTCAGTACAGAGCCCAACATGGGGCTCGAACCTACAACCCACAAGATCATGACCTGAGCTGAAGCCAGACGCTTAACCAACTGAGCCACCCAGGCACCCCTTGGCAAATACACTAAGTGTAAGGACATACTTGTTCTTATGTCCTTTGGTTTGCCTCCTAAATATGTCTGACTTTTTTCTTGGCCCAATTGCTATAGGCTAGAAGCCAGAAGTTGCTTTTATAGCCCCCTGTTTCCTATCACTGTCTTGTCTCATCCTCTGATAGGGTTATTACTTACTTTCTTGTGAATCTGTTTTTTAACCATCTGTTATTTTGTACTGTAATTATTTGTTTTCATTTTCAGCCCTTGGCCACTAGACTGCAAGGCAAGGTCTGTCTTACTTAGATTAGACTAATTCCATTACCAAGCAAGATGCTTGGTACTTAGTAAACATTCAGTAAATGTTTAAATGAGTCAGTGTCCTTATATGTATATGTACACATTGGTTGACAATTTTGAAAAGTACTATTTAAAAAAAATTTTTTAAATGTTGATTATTTTTTGAGAGAGAGAGAGAATGTGCGTGTGGAGGGGAGGGGCAAGGAGAGAGAGAGACAGAATCTGAAGCAGGCTTCAGGCTCCAATCTGTCAGCACAGAGCCCGATGCGGGACTGGAACTCAGGGACTGCAAGATCATGACCTCAGCCAAAGTCAGACGCTTGACTGACTGAGCCACCCAGGTGCCCCATATTTTTTTAATAGCCTAATTTTTAGGGTATACTTAGCTGGTGACTATTGATTTGTAAGCCATAGTCTGAATATCAAAACAGTGTTTGCAGCTGACAGGTATATATATATTTTTTTTTTCTCCAAGGTAAATCTAGGTATTTTCTTCCATTCATGAAAGCCTCTAATTAATTAAGGGGAAGATGAAAGCTTTCATTCGAAAAGAAGTAGAAGTGCCATTATTTCTATCTTTTTAATATGTGTTAACAGGTTCTTACAACTTAATGTTATTCATATTAACTCTTTAAAAAAAAATTTTTTTTTAAATGTTTATTTTTGAGAGAGAGAGAGACAGAGCAGGAGCAGGGGAAGGGCAGAGAGAGAGGGAGCGACACATGGATTTCGGAGCAGGCTGTAGGCTCTGAGCTGTCAGCACAGAGCCCGACGTGGGACTCAAACTCACAAACCATGAGATCATGACCTGAGCTGAAGTTGGACGCTTAACCACCTGAGCCACCCAGGCGCCCCACATTAACTCTTTTAATAAAGTCAGTTCAAGTTTTACTTCCTTTTCTTCTTCTTCTTCCTCTTATTTATTTTTTTTAATAAAAAGAGATAAGGGAGTGGGCAGAGAGAGAGAGAATCCCAAGGAAGCTCAGGCTCCTTGCCTAGCCTGGACTCGGAGGCAGGGCCTGAACTCATGACTGAGAGATTATGACCTGAGCTGAAATCAAGAGTGGGATGCTTAACTAACTGAGCCAGCCAGGTGCCTCAGATTTTATTTTAAAATATTCATTTATTTTGAGAGAGAGAGAAGAGTGTGTGTACAAGCTGGGGAGGGGCAGAGGCAGAGGGAGAGTGAGAGGGAATCCCAAGTAGGCTCCATGACCAGTGCAGAGCCCCACCTGGGCTCGACCATAGTGTGAGATTATGACCTGAGCCAAAAACAAGAGTTGGGACACTCAACTGATGGAGCCACCCAGGCACCCCTAACATTATATTTTTAAGTAATCTCTACACCCAACATGAGGCTTGAACTTAACAACCCTGAGATCGAGAGTCGCACGCTTCACCAACTGAGCCAGCCAGGTTCCCCGTTTACTTGTTTTTCCAGTGTTGTTTTATCAACGGAATAATCTGAACACAGATCTCAGGATCAGACATTTTGGTGTTTTATTTAGGTTTTTTTTTTTTTCTTACAAAGTAAAAATAAAAGCATTATATTATAGAAAATATAGAAAGAAAAAATAATAAAATTGTGTGTATTAATTTCTAGTTTCTCTTGTGTGTTTGAACTTCATGTAGCTATAATAAGAATCAAATGTAAAATTAAAAAAAAACCTAATGTTTACTTATTGGAGGACCTGGGTGGCTCATTTGGTTAAGGGTGTAACTTCAGCTCAGGTCATGATCTCACAGTTCGTGGATTTGAGCCCCACATTGGGCTCTGTGCTGACAACTCAGAGCCTGGAGCCTGCTTCTGTCTCCTTCAGTCTCTGCCCTCCCCCGTTTGTGCTCTCTCTCTCAAAAGTAAACATAAACATCAATGTTTACTTATTTATTTTTGAGATAGTGAGAGAGAGGGAGACGGAATCCCAAGCAGGCTCTGTGACCTGAGCCAAAACCAAGAGTTGTGTGCTGAACCAACTGGGCCACCCAGTTGCCCCCAAATGTAAAATTTCTTATCTTGATTTCTCCATTTTACCTTACATCAGAAATGTTTTTCATATCTGTGTATTTTTATAACTATCACTTTGGATCCCTTATGTTTCATAAACATTTACAATAAGAATGGGTGGGTACCTGGGTGGCTCAGTCCATTGAACATCCAACTTTGGCTCAGGTCATGATCTCACTGTTCTTGATTTTGAGTCCTTCATCAGACTTTCTCCTGTCAGCAAGGAGGCCGCTTTGGATTCTCTGTACCCCTCTCTGCCCCTCCTGTGCTCTCGCAAGCGCACTCGCTCTCTTTCTCTGAAAAATAAACAATAATAAATGTATATTATTTATATAAACATAAATAATAAAAATAAACAACAATAAGAATGGGTATCTTGACTTTTTGTTAAAAATAATGCTGTTTTTATATCATGTATATATTTTTATATATATATATATATATATTTTTTTTTTTTAGCACTAATTAGGTATAGTGTTCTCTATGTTTGGCTTTATTTCCTGAGGCTAATTTCTCATAACTACAACTACTAGTCAGAGAATATGAATATTTTTAATGGCTGTTGATACACACTAAGATCAGGAGGTTCTTTCCCCTATGGCTCAGTAACGTATTCATTGTCTCACTTCTGAAACAAATATCACACTAAGGTATAACTTAAACTTGGGCCCTTCTTATTCAGGAACATGTAGATTTTTCTGAAAGTGGAAGAGGTTTAAATAGTGTTGGTTTTTTCCTTAAAAAAATTAGACTTCTCTAACTTTTAAGTAGTGTTTCTTGGCTAGGGCCTAAGGCAAGCAAAGACCTTTATTCTTTGGTCTTGGGATTGGACATATGTCTGAGGTCTGTAAAGCTGATATGCCACCAAAGCAGATGGGTCATAAACCTGTAGTGGAGATTTCATTAAGGAGGAAAGGACAAATTTGAGGATTTTACAGATATTTTTAGGGCAGTATTTCTGTTAACTTCCCCTGATGAAAATTCATTATAGTTGATTTTTTAAAATAAAAGATAATTGAAACATGTTCTTAGAATATTATTATGCAAGATGTAAATTTTAAGGAGTCCTCATGTTTCTAATTTCCATTAAACTTAAGGAAATTTATTTTGTTCTTGATTTTAACTGGAAGGTAACTATTGGTCGAGACTTCAGATACATTAATTTGTCATGCAGATTTACAGTAGGAAAGCATATGCCATAAAATATGCTATAAAATAATTTTACTCCCTGGAATTCCAACTGAGTTTTACTTCCACAGGTATGCTTTCTACATGATCTTAGGTGGATTCCTTAATTTGTCTTTACATATTTACAAATTTAGATATCTATAAAATGAATACTAATTCATTGTGCTATTAAGGCCTTTTAAAGACTATAGTAGAATAGTAATTCGGATGGGTATCATTATGTTTTCTAATCTTTCTTACAATAGAAGCCTCTTTCTGTCTAGAAATGTGTGTACTTAACACATCCATGGATCCAAGATTTTAAAATCTTTTTTATTCTCAAACATGCTTGTCCCTATAGTTAAGGAGAAATTAGTTTCCATAAGCTTTGGTTACAAATAAATAGCTAAAAGATTTAAAATACTCTGGAATAAGAGAATAAGAAGTTGTCCTGCATTTGTCTCATAAATTACCAAGAATCTTAGTCATGCCCCGATTTTTGGGACACGCTTTTGGAAGTCTTGTTGGTGTCAAAGCTACTACAGTATTGTAATTGTTAACTTTTAAAGATTATATAGTAAGAAGTGATAAAAGAACATATAAGAACAGTCATAAAGGTACAGAAAATTACAGCATAAAACTCACCGGTGTATTTAAGTTTCACCATTCACTTGGTGTGACTTGATTATTTCAGATTGGTAATTTCCGTCATAGTACTTGACGGGTACATATTAGGAGCTGTTCAATTTAAATGGTCCCATTCGTTTGGTTGTAAACATGCTTTTGAATTGGGTACAGAATTCTAACTCTCAGTTCTTAACAATCAGTTGTTTACTCATGTTGCACAAATACTTAAAATTTGTGATCACTCTCTTGGTGTCTAGTTTTTTTCCTGATCTTTTATCTTCTTGTAATTATTTATCTTGTGTTTTCACATCATCCTCTCATCATGTGTTTTATCAGAAGCAACCTAACTCCGCAGTTGTTTTTTCAGAGTCTGTATACTAAATACATGTATAAGATATGTGGGATTGGGGAACCTGGGTGGCTTAGTTGGTTAAGTGTCCACCTCTTGATTTTGGCTCATGTCATGATCTCAACCATTTGCGAGTTGGAGCCCTGAATGGGGCTCTGCGCTGACGGTGCAGAGCTTGCTTGGGGTTGATTCTCTCTCCCTCTCTTTCCACCCCTCCTCCCATCTCACTCTCTCTCAAAATAAGTAAACCTAAAAAGAAATACGGGTTCGTTTAACTCCTATTCAGTAATGTGAATGTTTTGCCTGCTTCTCACTAGAAATGGCATATCCTTACCAACTTTCTACCTGTTAGGTCATGAGACTCCTTTAAAGCTTCTTATAACAGGAGAAAAAACAACATTGCCTCTTTCTACCATTTGTACGTATTTTTAAAAATTCTTGTCTTTTCTATGTTTAGAATATCTTCCTTATCCACGATCTGAACTTTGTAAGTCAAGGTAGAGATGTGATATTTTTTTTAATCCTCTCCCCTCCATTTGAATGTTGTTTAGAACTGATTGATCAAATACCTTACCTTACTATTCTCAGGAGTGAAGTATTTATGGATTAGCCAAGGTGAGCATGGTCTGTGTAACATTTTTGAAGGTGCAAATGCTATATATTCATTTTATTATTTATTTATTATTGCTGTTTTTTAGGTTGGGTAATTGACATACAATGTTATATTACTTCTAGGTATACAATATAGTGATTTGATTTATACATTATGAAGTGCTCACCACCATCAGTCGAGTTACAATCTGTCACCATACAAAGTTATTAAAATATTATTGACTATATTCCCTATGCTATACATTATATCCCCTATGTCTTATTTATTTAAAACTGAAAGATTACAACTCTTAATCCCCTTCACCTATTTCACCTGTCCCCTCCAACTGCCCTTCTCTCCGACAACCATTAGTTTGTTTCCTGTATCTGTGAGTCTGTTTCTGCTTTGTTTTATGTTTTAGATTCCACATGTGAGTGAAATCTTACTGTGTTTGTCTTCCTCTGACTTACTGCCCTCAACATACACTTTCTAGGCCCATCCATGTTGTTGGCAAATGGCAAGATTTCATTCTTCTTTTTTTATGGCTGAGTGATAATACATTGTATGTATACGACGTCATCTTTATCTTCTTTATCCATTCTTCTGACAATGGACATTTAGGTTGCTTCTATATCTTCTTAGCTGTTGTAAATTATGCCATGATGAACATAGGGGTGCATATGACTTTCCAAATTAGTGTTTTCATTTTCTTTTTTTTAATTAATTTTTTTAATGTTTATTTATTTTTGAGAGAAAGACAGAGCATGAGCAGGGGAGGGGCAGAGAGAGCGGGAGACATAGAATATGAAGCAGGCTCCAGGCTCCCAGCTGTCAGCACAGAGCCCAACGCGGGGCTCGAACCCACAGACTGTTAGATCATGACCTGAACTGAAGTTGGGCGCTTAACCGACTGAGACACCCAGGTGCCCCCAGGCGTTTTTTTTCTGATTTTGATCTGTATATCCATTTTAGAATTTAGCAATTGGGTTTATCCAGGTAGTCTATTAATAATTCTCTAAAATGTAATTTACATTTTTTACTTAAGAAAAATCCTGGCTTTCTTTTAAGTTGCATATTTTTATTAATATATAGCTCATCATCGTGGACACTTATATTCTTTCCCAGTGCACTTTGACCCTTATCCATAATTATTTTTTTATTAGCTCTGAGTTTCGTAAAATTGACATTGAAACTCGCTCTCTTAGATTTGGTGCATAAATGTGCGGGTGTTTAAAGAAACAGCCTTTCCCACAGCAGTATTGGCAGTGAAAAAAATTCTATTTTATTGAATTATGAACTTTAAAAATATAGAATAGAAGGAAGTGCTTGGCTTTTCTTTTTGTAAAATTTTTTTTATTTACTTAAAAAATATATTTTTCCCATATATGTATATATTTATAACACAAAAACTTTCATTTCCTATAGTGTAGATAAAATGTTAGGTCTGGAGAGTACTACATGTTGGAAACTCAGGGAACATGTACTGCCCTGGCAGACGAGATGATTTTGAATGTCAAAAGACAAGTTACTAC